>NW_027492035.1:567500-720114 GCF_021521415.1 Bidens hawaiensis | reverse complement strand
GTGTAAAGGTACAGGTGCTGATTAGTTTATCAATGATGTTTCGGGTAGTACTTTGGGTCAGGGTATTTGGTTTTTTGTGTATGATATCGGATCCGATAATCAATTCATATCACAATCTGGTACGTTGGGTTTGGGTTGTTTGTTTATTGAGTTCATCGGGTTGAGTGGTTTGGGTTAGGATATATTTGTTAATAAACTCACAACAAACATACCTTTCTAGTTAGTGATTTCAAGCTATTGTTATAGCAAGAAAACAAAACTAATTTATATAAAGAATTTAAAAATAAATTCTCCTACAATTTCACCTTCAGAATAGATTACTTTGCAGTTCAATATCCCAAATCTTCTTTTTGGTACACTCAAATCATTTTAGCACTCAATGATGGATATTGAAGAGGTAGGTCCCAGCAGAGCCCAGTTGGTCCCGCAAGACTCACCTTGAACAGGGACGTCTGCGCAAAGGCCATCTGCTTCCGCAGGACCCACCATGCTCAGAGAACCTTATGCGCAGTACGCAAGCTGTACACGCAGGGAAAGCCTCCCAATGGTGAAGTACCCCGCCTGTTCCCGCAGTTGCGGATACAAGCCATCAGGGAAGGCTACCCGCAGACAGCAGGGCTACACGCACAAGACAATAGATACTTCAGTAGTCACATGAAGGAATGAGCAAGACGGGAACAATCCCGCCAAAATGAGCCAGTCCGTATGATTCTGAAAGATCTTCTGTACTATACCTACCAAGGTATGGATAGGACAGACAATCTGACCAGAACAGCCCATGAGCCAATCACAGGGTGACAGCTCACCGACAACAGTACGAGGAGGAGCACCCTCTAGTACTGTTTGTCATTATTAGCCGCTGCCTACTCACCAACCCTTACTGCAGGGCATGCGCAGCCTACAGTTGGTGAAATAGTGTTACTGTGGGCCGTAACCTATTCACCAACCAGCATGGCCTGCGTATAATCCACAGTAGGTAGGACGTGCATAATCTACAGTTGGAGGAATAGTGCAGCCGACATAGTTACTGTTGGCCGTAACCTATCCACCAACCAGTATGGCCTGTGCATAGTCCACTGTTGGTAGAACAGGAATACTATTCAGCCGGCTATACCTTCGAACCTACCTTCGGCTATAAATACTCCAACATCTTGGAATGGTAAGATCATCTGATATCCAGTTATCTAGCAATCTCTTAATATACACTTATATTCAGAGCAATCTAGTCTGATTCTCACGCCGGAGGGTGGTCACAAGGAGGAACCCCCCCCCCCCTTCTCAGTGACGAGCTTACGGTGTTTGTTTTGCAGGTCTCCTGAAGAACAGCCTTCTCAGTTAGATCTCATCCGTGGGAAACATTACTTAACCCCCCAGATTATCTATAATCTGTCCAGATTATCTATAATCTGTCCAGGGTTCACCTAGTGTTCTTCATTGGCGCCATCCGTGCATAAAAGCTAGAACAAATTTAGTTTTTTCAAATTTTCTGAAGAAATGGTTAACGTTACTCCGGTCCAAAGGCCAGTAACCGACCAAGAAACCCCGGTAACAACCCCAGCAACGGGGGGGAACACCGGCGGTTATACAATCCTTACGAACACTACCCCGACTACCCAAGCCGGGGCAAGTGGAGTAAATATTCCACTGGGGTTCACCGACACCCCAGTTGGAAAAACGAACAAGGGCCCCTCGCCAAACACTAGATCAAGTGAAGGCGTGGGCCGAAGCACGGCAAGAGAATTCCAAGCCGAATTGGATGAACGCTTGCGTTCAGCTCAACAGGCTGACGAATTCGGCAGTACTCGCCAACACCTCAATATGAGCAGTGACTGCGAGTACTCAGACGAGTTGGAGTCCGATACCGACGCGAACCCTCGCCATAAGGCGAAAGGGAAGCGTAAGGAAACGGACGTCCAACCAAAAAGGAATTTTGGGGAAGCTTTTAAACCAATCGCGGAGAGAAACCCGCGTGACTTCTCCAAAACCTTTAGACCAACTGCTACAAATGCAGGAAAGTCAAAATTCGCAAGGGACATTGCGAAAGCAATCGCCCCGAGAAGTGCCAAACAGATGTCCAACATTGGCACTTATGATGGTCTATCCGACCCAGACGACCATTTGAACAGGTTCATTGCGGGGGCTACCGTCAGCAACTGAACGGAACCCACGTGGTGCTACATGTTCCAGATGACTCTGGTCGGAGCGGCCAGGGCATGGTTCGATCGTTTACCGATCCACCACATATATGACTGGGCGGACTTTCAGAACAAGTTCAGCCAGCACTTTAGCCAACAGAGGAAGTACACTGAAGAGCAGTGGACGATCCTCAACTGCGTGAGAGAGGAGGATGAATCTTTACTAGACTTCATCACCCGCTTCAACTCCAAAAATCTAAGTCTCGGCAACATAAGTGAGGATCTGGTTCGCGCCGCCTTCATCCAAGGCGCCGAATACCCAGAACTTATCCGCACGTTGACGGGTAAGGATGGCATGCCATCAACTTGGGATGCCATCATGACGGCGGCAAAGCGCTTTGCCGAGACGGAAAAGCAACTGGGAAGGGATCTTCCCCAGAGTACACACCTCTACACGCAGAGGACAAGGGAGAACAACGTTAGGACCGCCCGGCAGAACAAAAAGAGGCGGCTAGGTATTTGGCAGTCAAGGGTAAACTTTGACACCTCATCCAGCTCTCGCCCTCTTGTCGGCGGAAGGGACAACACACACCCTTCAAACCGAAAAAACCGGTGGACGCCACTCACCAAGAGCGTCACGGAGATATTTGCCACGGAAAAATTGCCATGGCCAAAAGCCCCATTGATCCGGCAGAAACCTAATGCGGATCAAAGCAAGTCCTGTGATTTCCACGGGACAAATGGCCATGGTACTGAAGAGTGCACATCCTTGAAAGACATTGTTGAAGCATTTGTCAAGGATGGAAGACTTGCACATCTCGTGGCATCAATCAGGAAGGGAGGAAGGAGTGACAACCGGTACAGAGGTAACGGACGAAAGCCCGTCGACATCAGCATCAACATGGTTCATGGCAAGGTCGGAGGAAGAAAAAGACGAGCGACAGAACCATGCGCGTGGAAGGAAGCCGAGGTGCGCTTTCCGCGAGTGCCAGGAGGCCCCAGCAAAGAAGGCCCCATCGTCATCAAAAGCCAGCTGGGGCATTACATCACTTCCCGCACTCTTGTTGACAACGGCGCTTCGTCGACGGTGATGTACAGGCAGTTCTTTGACAAGCTGGATGATGAAGACAAAGAACGCCTGGAAACGGTCTACGCTTCAATGGAAGGGTTTGACGGCAGTACAGAAACCCCCCTGGGTATCCTATCTTTCCCCGTCACTCTTACAGATGGAAAACACTCCCGCACAGAGGATGTGGACTTTGTCGTGATGAGGAAGCCACACCACACGTATGACATCCTCTTCGGGAGAGACGGGATGGCAAGATTCAACGTCGTGGTATCTTCAGTCCACGGCATGATGGGATGGCCAACAGCTGAGGGTGTGGCGATGATCACTGGCATTCCCCAGGTATGCATCGCATCTGTCTCATCTAAACCCCAACCAAAGATGGCTAAACCAACCATCACCGAACCGGAAAAATGGGCCTTCAATGGCAAATACCCCGACCAGGCCGTTACCATTGGACCAACAATCGTTGATCCCACCCGCACCTTACTCAAACGCCTACTGCAGAAAAACGCTGACATCTTTGCGTGGACACCAGCTGACATGACTGGTGTACCCCGAAGTAAGGCGGAGCATAAGCTCAAGTGCGATCCGGCTGTTACGCCAGTCGTACAAAAGCGCAGAGTAATGGGGCCTGAACAAACTAACGCGTGTAGAACCCAAGTCAAGGAACTCCTTGACGCAGGCATCATACGCGTTAGTAGATATCAAACATGGGTTGCAAACCCCGTAATGGTACCGAAGAATGACAAACAATGGCGCATGTGCATAGATTTCAAAGATTTGAACAAAGCATGCCCCAAAGATTGTTATCCGTTACCAGAAATTGATCTTAAGGTGGATTCGTTGGCACCATTTCGCCTTAAATGCTTCTTGGATGCGTATAAGGGGTACCATCAAATCCACATGGCCGTAGATGACCAGGACAAAACAGCGTTTCGGACGCCCGATGGTACATTTTGTTATAAAATGATGCCCTTCGGACTTAAGAATGCAGGGTCCACGTACCAACGCCTGATGGACAAAGAGTTTCATGCCCAAATCGGGAGAAACTTGGAAGTCTATATGGATGATTTGGTCATCAAAAGCCCCGAGCCAGAAGCGATGTTGAAAGACATTGAAAAAACTTTCAACACGCTCAGAAAGATAAACATGAAGCTCAACCCGAGCAAGTGTTCATTTGGGATGGAAGAAGGGAAGTTCTTGGGAGTCATTGTTACTAAAGATGGCTTCAGAGCGAACCCTGAAAAGGTCGAAGCCATTGTTAAAATGGAATCACCTACCACCATCAAAGAGGCTCAGACACTGAATGGACGACTAGTCGCACTTAATCGCTTTTTGGCAAACCATGCGGATAAGTCGTTTCCTTTCGTGTCAACATTAAGAAACTGCTTAAAGAAAACGCACTTCCGCTGGACACCAGAAGCGGAAGCAGCTTTTCAGGAGATTCGGTCACGCCTGATCGAACTCCCAACACTTACAGCACCACAAGCGGGAGAGGAGTTAATCCTATACCTTTCCGCAACAGATAGAGCAACCGGGGCAGTACTGCTAACAGAACGAAAAGGCATCCAGATGCCAATCTATTATGTTAGCCGTGTACTAACAGACGTAGAAACCCGGTACTCTACCCTCGAAAAATTAGTCTTAGCACTTATACACGCTTCACGCAGATTAAGACGATATTTCCAGGGCCACCCAATCACCATTCTCACCAACTTCAAACTCTCAAACGTTCTAGGCAAACCCGAATTATCGGGACGTCTAGCCAAATGGGCAATTGAATTGGGAGAATATGCAATTAAGTACAAGCCAAGACCAGCCATAAAAGGCCAGGTCCTGGCCGATTTTATTGCAGAAGTCCCCGCTACGCGGGAGAAAGAGTGCCAGGAGGAGGCTCAACCCTCCCCAGCACAGGACATCAACGATATCTGGCGACTCTATACTGATGGAGCAGCCAACAACGAGGGTTCAAGCGCAGGGTTAAAATTAACCAACCCAGCGGGCCAAGAATATACTTACGCTATTCGGTTGGATTTCCCAAGTACGAATAACGAAGCCGAATACGAAGCATTCTTGGCCGGATTGAGAATTGCGCGTAAAATGGGAGTGAAAAACTTGGAAGCCCACGTGGATTCCATGCTGGTGGCCAACCAAATAAATGGGACGTACACGGCTGTGAACGACATAATGGCCCTGTACCTCGCCCAGGCAAAAACCCTTATGCGTGATTTTAATGATTGTAAAGTCATACACGTTAAGCGCAGCGAAAACAAATCTGCGGATGCGTTAAGCAAGCTTGCATCACTAGCCTTCACCCACTTGGGAAAGGACATCCGCATTGAACTCCTCGAAGCACCATCAGTCCCGCACAAGGAAATTTGTGTCATCCAAACCGGTACAGAAACGTGGATGACACCAATAATAAATTACCTTGCAGCAGGAACACTACCAGAATCAAAAACACAGGCAAGAAAACTACGCTGTAAAGCACTAAATTATCAACTCATCAATGACAACCTTTACAGACGTAACTTTCTTGGCCCACTTTTAAGATGCGTGGACAACCAAGATGCTGACTACCTCTTAAGGGAAGTACACGAGGGCATCTGTGGAGTTCACGCAGGTCCCCGCGCTGTTGTGGCTAAGCTGAACAATGCGGGATACTTTTGGCCGGGGATGCATATGGATGCACTGGCATACACTAGAAAATGCAGGTCTTGCCAGCTTTACGCACCCAACACGCATCGCCCGAAGAACGAACTTGTTCCAGTCACTTCTTCGTGGCCATTTCAGAAGTGGGCCATCGATGTGACAGGCCCATTTCCCACAGCAGCAGGAAATGTTCAGTTCCTAGTGGTAGCCATCGATTACTTCACCAAGTGGATAGAAGCAAAACCTTTAGCCCAAACAACCGCAAAACATATCAAAAAATTTATTTGGGAATTTATTATTTGTCGTTTTGGACTTCCACAGAATCTGGTGAGCGATAACGGCACCAACTTTGCTGACAAGAAGCTACAGCAGTGGCTGAAAGAACTTCAAATCACCCACACCTTTACCTCAGTGGCACACCCGCAAGGTAATGGTGAGGTAGAAAGAGCAAACAAGAGCATCGTCGATGGCATAAAGAAAAGACTCTTGAAACACAGATCCGGCTGGGTGGACGAGCTCCCGCACGTCCTTTGGGCAAACAGAACGCTGAAAAATGCCAGTACGGGGGAAACCCCGTTCAGTCTCACTTATGGCACTGAAGCCATGGTCCCAGTCGAAATTGGTTTACCCTCACCAAGGGTCTTGATCCAGCCAGAAGACAATGATGCGGAAAGACGGTTAGACCTTATGCTAACCGAGGAACGCAGAGACTTAGCCGCAGTGCATGAAGAAAATTACAAACGACAAATGCGAAAGTACTACAACACGCGGGTAAAACTCTGCAATTTCAATGAAGGAGACTACATACTGCGTAACAACGAGGCTTCAAACCAAGAGCGCCCAGGAAAGCTGGCCCCGGTCTGGGAAGGGCCATACATTATCAAAGAAGTCCTGGGAAAAGGCGCATACCGGCTTGAAAGGCTCGATGGCACTCCTATCCCAATAACATGGAATGGAGCTCAATTACGCAAATGTTATATGTAGATCAATTCCAAACTTGTAAAGAAAAGGCCTAGAGCCACTTCTAATGGAAATGATTCTCCTTACACAATGTGATGATAGCCTTACCTTTAACTTATGAACTTCCCATGTGCCGGTATTCACCGCACCAATGCGTGAAGAAGTAAGTAGTTGCGTGTGGAAGGCGGCAAAACCCGCATAAACACAACGCTAAAAATGTAAAAAAGATAAGGAAAACCTACACGCAGGTCAGTGGTAAGTAAAGTTTAGCTATCCTTGTAAGTGCAAGTGACGGTCTTACCCGCACAATCACAAGCAAGGAAGCAAAACTTCTACCTATCATCTACCACGTTCAAAGGTTAACTTATTCTGAACACTTAGAAAATTTCAAGGAAATGGTGAGGAAAACTTCCACGCAGGATAAATGTAAGTTTAGCCATCCTACTAAGTGCAAGTGACGGTCCTACCCGCACAATCACGAAAGAGGAAGCAAAAATAAACTTATAATTTACCACGTCAAAAAGTTAACTTATCTAAGTACTAAAGAAATTGCTAAGTGTAAACATGCGTAAAATAAACAAAGGACAAACACATTATTTCATCAACTTGAATATTACAAACATTGCTGGGTATATACCCGCATACAAAAGAAGTACAAGAGCAAATATCTACGCTAAGGGTGGAAAGGGATCTTTTGGATCATGCTTCAGGACCACTCCCACTTGGACCCGCACCATCAGCAGAGGGTGACGGTTCAAGGAAAGCTCTAAGGACAGCAAGCCCATCATCAGCAGCAGCAATTTCATTCACCTTCTCCACCACAGGATGCGGGAAGGCAGCATACTGGTTCACTGCTTGGTCATAAATAGTTTCGGTATCCGCATTATACAAAGGGAAGTTGGAAGGCGGGATGCCTTTCTCAGCAAACCCTAGACCAAGCAGGAAGCCGGTCCGTTCCCCATCCTCATGAGAAGCGTTGAGGGCTGCGTTCATAGCATCGTCGTAAGATGTCTCTGAAAAGACCCGATGCACAACCTACAAAAAATGTACAAGTATAAGAACTTCTATCCTACAAAGGAAAGCGTGACGACATAAAGCTAAAATACCTGAGGCAACGCTTCTCGAAGAAGCCATTCCTTGGCAGCCAGAGCTTGGGTGCAGGCGCGTTCAGCTTCGTTCTTATTAAGATTGGCGAGAAGCACATCCTTTGCAGCGGCCTCTTCAACGCCCTTAAGCTTCCGTTCGGTATGCGCAAGCACACCCCTCTGGTCCAGGATCTCTTGAAGCTTCTTCGCATCCTCCATAGCCAAGGCATCATGAGCCTGTTGAAGAGCCTTTAACTTAGCTTTAAGTTCTTCATTCTCCAGGCGGAGAGGCTCAGCAACAGCTTCAGCCTTGGTGGCCCTCTCGGTCGCGTTCCTCGCAGTCTCCTTAGCTAGCCGAAGCTGTTCGTTAACAGCTTGGGCAGCCTTGGAGCGGGCCTCGAGTCGCGCTTGAACCTCAACCTCGAGGGCCTTGAAGGCCTTCTCCTTCTCCGCAGATACTGCGGTCAGTTTTTGGTTCTCCTCCCGGAGAGCACGCGCCTGAGATACTTCTTTAACGCGAGCTGCTTTCAACTTGTCGTTTTCACGACAAAGTAGCTCGACGCGTGGCTGCATCCGGGCCAGGAGAACCCGAAGCTCGTTGGTTAGCCTACCCTCCTGGTAGCTAACCATGGCTTCCCCCAACGCACCATGGGGAGCAGCGTGGCGAGCCCAGTCCACGCACTCCACAGGTGTGCGAAGGGTTGTTCCTCGGCGTATGTTCCATCTTGGAACATACACTTCATTGGAATCCGACACTGCAAAAGAAACAAAGCAGTTAGGAAAAGATGATAAAAATTACATAAAGGACAAAAGAACCCTACGCACCTGTAGGGTCGATCACAGGCCGATAGCCACCGAACCCATCACCTGAACCTAAGGGAAATCCATCCAAAAGGTCAGGCAGATGGGAAGGTAACAAAGATCGGCGAGAAGCCCCGCGCGTACCTGAAGGTCCAGCCGTCGAGGCCGATGGCGGAGGCGGCATGGTTTCCGCCGCAGTCGATGGCGGAGGCATGGTGTCCGCCGCGGACGCCTCCGAAGAGTCAGCAGCAACAGTAACCGCCGGCTATGTGAACGATGCTGTAAAAATTGCACTCACCGCCGGCGGTGATGTCATCTCGGCTGGAACAGTTGGCTCAAAGGATTGAGCAACTGGACCAGCGGAAGCAGGCGAAGGTGCCTGGGTCGACGCCTCAGGTAGGCTGACCGAGCCTACCGTCATTGGCGGAGAGGTACTCCCCTGCGCTCCACCCTGGAATGCGTCAACATCCACGCCTGCAGAAAGAAGACAAGTGTTAATAAATTTATGAAGTATGATAAATCTACAAAAAGAATGTTTATACTTACGGGTTTTCTTGAGCTTGAACGTACGGACGGGCGGGGATGAACCCGATGGAGCCGGTCTCTTGATGCCGGTCACCGTCG
The DNA here is from genome assembly GCF_021521415.1 of Bidens hawaiensis. Lineage (NCBI taxonomy): Eukaryota > Viridiplantae > Streptophyta > Magnoliopsida > Asterales > Asteraceae > Bidens > Bidens hawaiensis. The sequence continues at coordinate 710,788 of NW_027492035.1, read as the reverse complement.
TCGTCGGTTCTCCGGAGGTAACTGTCGTAGCCTCCGGAGCAGTGGTCTTCTCACCACCGGGGTTCCCCGCCACCTCTTCATTATCTGACTCGGTGTCAGATAGAAGCACCGGATCAGCTGTGGAGGCCACCTTCTCCTTCCCTTTCCCGCCGGCAGCCTTCCTCTTCCGCACTAGCGGAGGACCATCTGCGGATTCCTCAGAAGAAGAAAGGACGTAAGGAATTCCAGCAGCGGGTACAGCATTGAGGGGTTGAGGATAGAATATCGCCTTACCTGGCCGCCGGTGGCTCAGGATCTCTTGGCCCGGCGGATAGACCTCCACAAACCGATCCGCCATTTGTTCCAGGATGGGCAACTCGTTCTCGTCTAGAGCACGAGTACCCATCCGCGCGGGACCGTCAGCTTCCCGCGGGTACAGGAGCGACTCCAAGTTGTTCCCCTCTGAAAGAAAATAAACAGTTAGAAGATAAACTCGTATAAGCAAAGAGAAACGGAGCATACCGTAAGGGATAGAGTTCGAACAGTATTCGAGGACGATTGGAACCTTTTGCGCGTCAGCCTCTTTCCACACTCGGCTCATCCCCAACATCACCATCCCGGACTCCGGAAACCGGAAAACCGGAGATTGGACCAGGGATATCTTTGCAAACCACTCCGCCTCCTGGTAGTTTGTGGCATGGTGGCTCGGAATGGCTTGGCCATTTTTAAACTTCATGGCGATGGGGACGGCGCGAGCAGAAATGTAGAAGAACTCCCGCTTCCACGATCGGAGACTGCGCTCTGTCGCGCAAATCTTCAAACCCTTGATTCGGGTTGTCAGGGTGTACCACCCCTGGATGCACCTCCAAGTATAGAAGGTCATCAGGCGGTCCACGTAGGGCTCAACACCCAATATCCGGCACACCCACTCGAAGTGGCGAATCTTCGCGATCGCCATTGGGTGCAGCTCGGTCAGATGAACACCGTGCCTTTCGAGGACACGGTAAACAAACTTTGTCAATGGGAACCTAAGGTTCCCATAAACAAAGAATGCAGCATATACCCCGATCTTGCCACTGGGGGCATCGTACACGGTCTGATGGGGTTCAGGAAACTCAGGCTCGAGAGGATCGAGCATGAACTTCCTAACAACATACCGGTACTGATCGCCGGGCAGAGCACACTGGCACTCACCAGCAGTACTCTTGTCATCGGCCGAAGACTCAAGATCACGAGAAGACATTGTGCAGAAAAAAGAAAGCGATTTCGGGAAAATGCTAGCCTGAAAAGGGGAGTATTTGCCGGAAATCGCTAAAGAAGAAGAAGAGAAGGGTGAAAGTGTGGATTGCAAACAGCCCTCTCCCCCTTTATATACTAATCGCAATTAATGCGATGAATTTAATGCGGAGGAGAGAGAAGTCGAAGGTGCAATGAAACTATGACACGTGGCATAAGGCAGGCTGGCAACAGCTATTGACAGGACGTGTGCCAGCAATTTCGCGGCCACGCGCCCGAAAAAACGCGCCCACGCGCCTGAAAAAGAGACTGGAATGACCATATAATGTCACGTCACCATAACTTCCTGCACGTCCTGACACAGTCAGAAGAAACCGTCGCACGACGTTTCAAACGTTTGGACTGTTCCTATCTTTCTACCAACTCTTCGAATTTTGAAATTCAAAATTCAAAAAAGATTCAAAAGTAAGCGGGAAAACACCCCTTACCTTGGCAAACAAGTAACCATAAGCCGGGTGCGGGTACAGTGTTAAGGCAAAACCCTTCACATACCTAGCACCCGCAGGAAATTGAAGCCAAGAATACCTTGGCAACCAAGTAACTATAAGACAGGTGCGGGTACAGTGTTAAGGCAAAACCCTTCACATACCTAGCACCCGCAGGGAATTGAAGCCAAGAATACCTTGGCAACCAAGTAACTATAAGACAGGTGCGGGTACAGTGTTAAGGCAAAACCCTTCACATACCTAGCACCCGCAGAGAATTGAAACCAAGAAGGATCTTCTAGGCAATGCTTGCGGATAGAGGAATAACATCCCCGCATAACGGGAACGTCGAGAATTATATTGTTTGAAACTCCGTAATGGAATTGGTGGTCTTAGCATAATTGATCACTATGTTAAAAACCACCAGAACCTCATGGAGACTATATACAAGTGAGACTCAACGCTCCTGCCTTGCGAGAAGGTTACATACCTACCCGCATCATACCCAAAGATCAAGCAAAAAAATCGGGAATTTTTGCAAGTGACACTAGGAAACCCGCGGGAAGAATCCCCACGGAGAACCTTAAAACTAAAAAGCCTTTTCAAAACCCCTTGCTCAAAGTCCAAAAGTTCACCTCACTTTATTAAACATTCATGAGAAGAACATTGGACTGGGGGGGCTTGAAGAGGTAGGTCCCAGCAGAGCCCAGTTGGTCCCGCAAGACTCACCTTGAACAGGGACGTCTGCGCAAAGGCCAGCTGCTTCCGCAGGACCCACCATGCTCAGAGAACCTTACGCGCAGTACGCAAGCTGTACACGCAGGGAAAGCCTCCCAATGGTGAAGTACCCCGCCTGTTCCCGCAGTTGCGGATACAAGCCATCAGGGAAGGCTACCCGCAGACAGCAGGGCTACACGCACAAGACAATAGATACTTCAGTAGTCACATGAAGGAATGAGCAAGACGGGAACAATCCCGCCAAAATGAGCCAGTCCGTATGATTCTGAAAGATCTTCTGTACTATACCTACCAAGGTATGGATAGGACAGACAATCTGACCAGAACAGCCCATGAGCCAATCACAGGGTGACAGCTCACCGACAACAGTACGAGGAGGAGCACCCTCTAGTACTGTTTGTCATTATTAGCCGCTGCCTACTCACCAACCCTTACTGCAGGGCATGCGCAGCCTACAGTTGGTGAAATAGTGTTACTGTGGGCCGTAACCTATTCACCAACCAGCATGGCCTGCGTATAATCCACAGTAGGTAGGACGTGCATAATCTACAGTTGGAGGAATAGTGCAGCCGACATAGTTACTGTTGGCCGTAACCTATCCACCAACCAGTATGGCCTGTGCATAGTCCACTGTTGGTAGAACAGGAATACTATTCAGCCGGCTATACCTTCTAACCTACCTTCGGCTATAAATACTCCAACATCTTGGAATGGTAAGATCATCTGATATCCAGTTATCTAGCAATCTCTTAATATACACTTATATTCAGAGCAATCTAGTCTGATTCTCACGCCGGAGGGTGGTCACAAGGAGGAACCCCCCCCCCCTTCTCAGTGACGAGCTTACGGTGTTTGTTTTGCAGGTCTCCTGAAGAACAGCCTTCTCAGTTAGATCTCATCCGTGGGAAACATTACTTAACCCCCCAGATTATCTATAATCTGTCCAGATTATCTATAATCTGTCCAGGGTTCACCTAGTGTTTCTTCAGATATCTACTCAGAGACAGAAGTTAACTAGTTGGATCGAATATTTAGAAGGATGCTCTTATAAGATATGGTGTCAAATTGAAGATTTGGAGAAAATGTTGGAAATTCTTGCTAGCAATGGAGAATGCGTCAGATAATTGTTCCACAATCAGTAAAATACAACAAAGGTTTGGAGAAGGTGTCACATTGGAGATTTGAAAATAGCTACTTCTTGTTCAAGTCGGCCCGAATATGTTTTTAATTACCCATTTATCGAATTGAGTCAGATTGGTTTAATCAGAACTCGATCACTTGGCAACCCAATACCTGAGTCGAACTACTACTTTTGGATTTGAGTTGGTCGGGCTATTTGGTTACAGTAAAATCTATAGGTCTAGTATTACATCCAGATGGGAGGGTTTGAATATCAAAGCCATTAATTTATTATTAAAAACAAGATAAAAATTGTATAAAAAACATTAATTAAATAACTTTCTGGTTAATTAATTTTCCTGGTCTCTCTTCCTTGCAACAAGTTTAATTCACATGCGCATTGTGAACCCACAAGCGTGTAAATGTTTATAATATATTAATGCACATGTAATTACGCACATATACATATAACAATTTCATGTATATTCACGTAAGCATAATGCATATATAACAGTTATCACGGGAGGTGAATTGGAATTGGTTAATCGAATACGAACTAAACTTGGAGAATACTTTGGCACAGCTCGCCAATTTTATTAATCAAGAAAATAACTTAAAACTTGATCAATTCTCCAATAACTATTACATGAATTCTTTGGGTTTATATAGAAGCTCGATTATAATTAGAATAAAATACAAACTCTTATTTATCTATTAAATAAAATTTCATCTCTATCTAATAAATAAAATAGATAATTATCTCTAATTATAATAATTAATTAATGAGATCGATCTATTAGCTTGAACCAGCCCCACCTTCCCGACCCATAACTCGGTTCGGGAATTAACTCCAACAAGTTACAAGTATATAATAGTTATGCCAAATATATAATAGTTATGCTAGAATTTTAGATAAGATAAGCAAATAAACAAACGGTTTACGTTTACTTGGTTCTTGTGTTATTTATTTTTGTTTAATTATTGGACCATTCAAGCCAACTATAATATGTTCTCCACACTCGGCCAACAGCTAGCTTGGACCTTTGGATCGACCACACTTTAGTTTTAAAAAAGGGTTGGAGTAAAACATGGCGGGCAAACCCATGGCACAAGGCTCTTGTATGCACTGGTCCGGGAGTGTTACGTCACTTACACATGATGTAAACATCATTACTATATATTTATGCAAGAAACTGCTCTACAACTTAAACTCAAACAAAAATCAAATCGCATAATTAGTTATGAACCTTTTACATTAGTTTGGTGGCCATGTTTGAAATTAATTTATTAAATAGGTAATAAGCGTTGTTATTATTTTTTAATGGTTCACGTAGTTAAAATATATAAATGCTTAATTAAATCACTTTATCACAAAATAAGATGCATGTGTATATATAGTAGCCAAAAGATAAAAAGAAGCATATTTATGGCCTTTTTGTATGAATTGAAATGATTGGATATAATTGAAACATATGATATGACCGACCGCTCGTGCCAGCTTTAATTTTAAAATAGCTAGCTAGGGCCGATTGAACACTAATTCTTCTACCTTTTGTTTTGTTGATGACTTGATGAAACATCTAGCCATTCATGTTAATCTACTCTAGATAAATAAATATACATAACTGGAAAATAGGATGCTTAAAATACATGATAGCATGGCAACATCCATCATTTTAATCGATTACATTATAAACCGCCCTTGACTCATGACTCATCAAAGAATAATATAAAAGAAACACGTAGTTTCCGCATCTGATATTTTAATTAATTTACTCATTTTGTTGGGTTTAATCTTGACGGGTTGGTTGCAAATCGATTTCTACTAATTAGTATTAAACAAACAAAAATAATAATTAGTAGAAATCGACCTGTCAAGATTATGGCCAACACATTCGTATATTATTACTTCTTAACATCTTCAGTTATATATATAACTTTTTATATAATTATTATGGCCTTCAAGTCATCTCTGACCATACACATACAGAAACACATGTACATCCACATCGACAGGGATGCATAATAACTAACAATAATGATAACTATAGCTACGTTACTACAATTATACATGTATCAAACTGGTTCAAATTGTATAGCCCGATTTGGCAATATGTTGTTTGTACTACACAGTACATATTACACAATTCCGATAATAATATTACAAAAACCCATATGTGTTCCTTAAACAAAGTATTTAATTCAAAAGCATCACCTAAAGAAAGAAAAAAAGTAGTGATTACAATTTACAAATATGCCATTTACATTTTGCACTGTATAATATGCATGTTCACCTCATTTATAGATTCCCCGAAAAGAAAAAAATAAACTATGAAATGAGGCCGTTGTGTAGGTTCATGGAAGTCTCTGATCCAGAGGGCCGATGTCGTTGTGTTTTCGGGAAGGACCAGATGGCGGCAGTGGTGTTTTTCTTTTAGGCAAGAAGCCGAAAAAGTTGCCCGAAAACTGAGACTTGGGAGTACGTACTCGAAACATATGATCGCTGCTTGTTGTTGAGCATTGAGCTGTTTGAGCAACAATGAAGAAGAAGAAGATGGTTAAGAGTAAGAGTGACCGCCATGGAAGTCGATTCATCAGAGCTCTTGTGTATTGTTAAAGTGTGTTTGTGTGTATGTATGTATGTATAATATATGTGTTAGAGATATAGAGAGAGAGTGTTATGGAGGATTGTGTTTATGAGATAGAGAGGGAGATGTGTATGGTCTTTATTCCAAGAATTACTCTATTATTACATATATATGTTATATATAATTTAATAAATAATTTGAAGTTAGTAAGTGTTTAAAATATACTCTTTAGGTAAACTAAAGAAAAAGATGTACCTGCGACATTCGCATAAATTAAAGATAAAGCAGCTCTTTGTCTAAGGGATATGATGATGTCTGGTTTCAAAATTATCATTGCAATTTAAGAATAGTAATTACTAATTAGTGACGCATCTTTATATCATACTTTATTCCAAGAGTTCAGTGTTTTCGGTTGATTCTTCACATTTGATTCGCATGTCGTGGCGTCCAAGTAGACCAGTTTAATACGTGTATTAGGTGTTTCAAGCTTATTGGCCATCATGGACGGTCCATAACGCTTGTATTGGATTCCTTTGCTCAAAATAAGAGATGAGACGACCAAGCAACTCCAGTAGGCACGATAATGCTAGGTTAAAGCATGGGCGTGCTTCGTAGCCGGCCAGACCAGTTTAATATGTGTATTATGTGTTTCAAGCTCATTGGCCACCATGGACGGTCCATAACGCTTGTATTGGATTCCTTTGCTCAAAATATCAACCTTAGACTCCGGAAACTTCATTTTAAAACTTGAATTCATGAAACTCTCTAAACCCTCTTTGGTGTTGTAGCTCCTGGATGTCTAATTCTTGAAAGATTTATTTTAGCGATTAAATGAGGTTTAGGCTTTAATAATTGGTAGGCCACAAACTAGCTAGGATATTAAGCTTTCAGTCTTTCAAGAGCATTTATATTATTCCTCGCATTGATTTTCATCTTAAGTATAACTTATCCATATCAATTTATGGGAGGGCTCGAGACATATATGCTATAGTCCGTAATGTTACTATTATTCGTTTGGTTGCATTTCATTTTAATGAAATTTGACTTGTTACGATTTATGTTACAACACATTGTCATTTAAATAAATGTTATAGTACACGATGCTTGATTTTGGTTGGTTGGCAATAAACCCACGAGCTTTTGTGCTGAGCAATTAAGTTATTGCGACACCAACTCGTTGATTTTTATTTTAAGTATAATTTACCTTAAAACACGGTACACTATATACTATATGATATAAAATTCACAGCTAGGAGCATTCTACTTCATATTCAAACATTATTGTTAATCGTATGTTTGGGAACGAGACTATGATCAGAAAACTAATAAGTTATGAGAAAAGCAAGAAAACTATTACTAACAATCCGTTTTTATAAAAATGTTTTATCATCTCTCTATTAATCTATTATAAGGTTATAAATGTAAAATGATAAAAATAATTAAAAAAATGCGTTGCTAAAAAAGTTACATATATGTACTTCTTGAACTACACATGTATATGTATTTTTTAAATATTATACTCTTTTTGTATTTGTTACCTTATAAATAAAAGAAATGAAAACAAGTTCTTTTAAAAATATTGGTTGATAGTAGTTTTCTGGATTTTCTTGTAACTTTATACTTCTCTTTAGAACCCTACCCTATTGTGAATATTATATCTACACCACAACACTTAGGTGGAGTAGAAAATGAAACTCATAGAGCAGAAAGCTACAAAAGCATCAAATTCGTACCAATTGTGACTCTTTGTGAGATGACCCTTTAGATCGTCTATACTGGAGCTTTACGGGCATCTATGGTTGTCGAAGATCTATCATGGCAAAAGGAAGGAGACATGTGTTTGTGTTTTCAAGGTAAAAAGTTTGGTTGAGTGGACTATCGATGGGAGGTTTGTGGCCTTTGATTAGTCATGGATCTAGAAACTTTTGTCATTATGAGTCAAAAACAGGTCATCTTACAACGGTTAAGCTACAACATATTGGGTCAAAAACAGGTCATCGTACATTAATTTACGGATAGCAAGTTCATATCACTTCAAAGTTGTTTTTTTATAGAAAAAATAGTTAAAGAGATTTTTATCATTCATTTTATTTATTTGATGTTATATGTCATATTGCATCTGCCGCAGTCTTTTGTCTTGCATGCCGAAAGAAAAAGGAGAAAGAAACACAATACACTTGATCTCCTCTTACTTTATTATATAAAAATATACTAACTCCTCATATTATCACTTGTGTAAGGTCCTTGATTTTTCTACATTTAACATTACCCGTTACCTAATTACAGTTTTTAGGTTTAGCCTTCTGAAAATACAATAAAATAATAAATGTTAAAAAGAAAATTATTTTGATTTGATTTGGCGATACTTTTCAGCTAAATAGAATTAGTTAAAAGTATATGTTATATAAAAAAAGAAGGGTGTGACAAATGGAAGTGGGAGGTAGGGTTAGGAGAAGGTGATTGTTCTAAGACTGTATAAGTGAATGGTTAACGTCTTGGTCCCATGTTCTTTTAACTTACTCTTAAATCACCAAGTGAGTAACTAGCTACATTGATTTCATCATGCAACTTTCTTTCAAGAGAGAACTAAGGTTTTTATTCTTGTGATTTGTTTAAAATTTTTATTTCAGTTTAAATGTTTAAAATTTGTTATTTTTGTTCTTAAGTTTTCTTTTTTTACAATTTCATGCTCCTTATTAATATATTTTGGACTGAAATAGCAGGCTTTTAACATACCACAAGGACACAAATTGTAACAAAAATAAAACTTGAGAGACGAAAATAACAAATTTAAAATTTTTGGACTGAAATAGCAAATTTGAACAAATCATAGCCACTTTTAAACTTAAGTTGTTATCAACACATTTATGATTAATCAAAGATATTAATACTTAGAAAATCTCATTTACATACATGATCACATATTAAGGGTCTATTTGGTATGAGTTAATGGAATAGGCGATGGAATGGAATGGATAATTACCATTCTATTGACATGTTTGATTACCATGTGGGAATGAAATGAATTATTAGTCTTTATTTTCTGATAAGTTAGAAAAGTTGGAATACAATAAAAATGGTAGTGAGTGGCGGTGGGATGGTGGTGGTGGACGGGTGGTAGCGATGAGCGGCGAGTAGTAATGGTGGTGGGAGGCGGTGGCGATGGGCGGGAGCCAGGAGCGATTGTTGGTGGTGGCAGGTGGTGCTAATAGTGGGTGGTGATGGCGGTGACGATGGTGGGCGGTGGTGGTGATGGCGGGAGCGATGGTTGGTGGTGGCGGTGGTGAGCGGCGCTGTAGGTGGTGGTGGGTGGCGGCGATGGAGGTGGGTGGTGGTGGTGACGGGCGGCGGAGGAGGGTGGTGGTGGTGGCCAGTGACTGGAGGCGGTGGTGGGTGGTAGCGGGTGGAGAGAAGGCAATGGGTAATGGTGGTGGGAGGGTGGTGAAGGTGACATAGTGTGAAAGTGGGATGGAATGAAAAAAAAAACAAGGGGGGTAGATGGAACGAATTTGGGGTGTTTTAGGGGGAATATAATGGACATGGTAATGGTTGATTCCATTCCATTAACCAACCAAACACATTTTTTTCATTCCATCATAATGGCCTATTCCATTCCGCCTCTCATTCATGCATATCAAACGCTACCTAAAGTCACATTTGGTATACAACTATTCATAACGAAAAGACATGTTAAAAGAATTGAATTGGGTATCAAAATCATTAGTGTCCAATTTCATGACTGGTGTGTTTTTTTACCTCCATAAACTACAATGCCCTCAATCGTCTCGCATAACATTTTGTCAAAAAGCAACGCTGTCTCCAGCATGTGTACAAATTGGCATTATCTCAAACGGAATAAAAGTTTAACAATACTTATACATGATTGAAGCAAAAAGTAGGTCACCAAGTTTTAGGAGAATATGTATCAAATCAACAGCATTACCAGTTTTTTCTTTTTTCTTTTTTTTTTTGCCAACCTCTTAATAAACTCGGTGTTTTGCTGGCAACTCCCCCAAGAAGCTTTACGCAAGACCCTCCGTTGTGGGCTGTAAATGGGCGATTTAAGGATGGAACACCACCGAGGGGCGATTTGGGTTGGGCGATGGGCAGAAGAAGGGGCGATGTGGGGGGATGGAGGTGGGGTCATCCAACTTTTTTCTTTCTCTTTCTCTCTCTCTTTCACATACACGCACATACATATTTATGTGTATATATAATGGGGCAAAAAATCACAACAAAGAGTTACGAATATGGGCAACAAACCTAGGGGCGATGAGATGGCGGTGATGTGACACTGTGGAGGGGCTTTAAAGCCCCCTCTGTATCGGGCAGTCTAATGGTCACCCGATGTAATAAAAATATGGGTAACACTGTAGAATACTTTTGTCATTACCATTTCTCATTGCTTTGTCCACAACTATTTGATAAAAATATTAAAAATTTTATAGGGTATTACAAAAGTTTTCAAATATACCCTCACTCTAGATTAGATTGAAAATCACACTTTTGTAACTTGTAATTTACTTGAAAAAAAAAAAAGAAAGTCAAGGAATCCCAAACATGCCCTCAAATCAACAAATCAAGAATCAGTTGTTTCTCATGGCTTCAAATTGGGGATCAAATGTGTATGGCAGGTGACAGTGAAGCAGTTGAGTCTGCAACCGTCCCTCATTCGTTGGGTAAACCATCTCCTTTCTGATTTTATCACATCTTTAACCTGGCCTTAAAAATCACAAATATAAGTTGCTTAAACAAAAGGACTGATTACTATTAGTGCATTGCTCATTGAAAATGCTGTATAAACTGTGAGCACTAAAACCTGGATTTGTGTCAGAAACTGCCTTGTGATTTGCCCAACAAAAGAACTTGCTCAACTAATGCTTATTTTATGCATAAACTGTTTTTTCAAGGATTAGGATCGGGTCGGGCCTAAAGCCCAATATTCGGCTTGATAGATTTTGACCCAAAAAAAATTGGTCTTTGGGTCTAAGTATTTTTGTTAAGTTAGTAATTACTTGTTTATTTTACACTTTGGGTAAAATATATGGGTAACATTGTTTATTAAATTTTTAAAAATTACTTAATATTCAAAATTAAAAGAAAATCCACACATTTGATTCTGTTTTTATTACACGTAAAACCAAAACTTAACCGAAAGTTCGGGAACATAAGGAAACATAAAACCAAACCTCGGTTTTCGTTTGGGTTAGGTCACGGATCGGATGAGTGATCATCCATAAGTTAAAAAGATAAAAACAGTAACCTAGGTTTTGTTCTTAAGGGCATGTAGTAAAACAGTATTTGTATGAGTGATCATCCATGTAAATTCGAAGTTAAAAAGATAAAAACAGTAACTTTCACTAAACATAAATGACAATCTATGCAATTTGCTCTGTGCTTTAGTATTTAATGATTTTAATCAATTCAACTAAATGGAATTTTTTGATCCTGTATTTAAGAATACATGCATAACAGAAAGAAAAACAATATGAAAAAAATACATACAAGTTGATCGAACAATTTATATATCTACTCAGACTCACACTCAATAAGAACTTGAACTACTGAATCCATTGCAGGCCTTTTATTTCTATCTTCCTCCACGCAACTCAGACCGATCTCAACAAGTTTTGCAGCCTGCTTCCTACTAAACATCCCCTCCAACCTCGGATCCATTACCTCTTCAATCCACGAAACCTCGTGCTTTTGAATACTTTCTTTTGTTACCTTCACAAACCTCATAAGCTCTGATTCTTCCTCTTCGGTTCCTTGAACACTTACGTTAGAAAGCCGACTTCCTTTTGCTAATTCTAAAACCACAACTCCGTAACTGTAAACATCCACTTTTACTGTGATGGGCACGTTGTGAGCCCATTCTGGAGCCATGTAACCTCTAGTCCCCCTCATCCTAGTAAACGTTGAGTTTTGTCCACTTAACTTTGCCAGACCAAAATCTGCAATCTTTGGTTGCAATGCACTGTCTAAAAAAATGTTTTCCGGCTTCACGTCACAGTGAATCACCCATTCGAGACACTCATGGTGTAAATAAGCCAACCCTTTTGCTATACCAATTGCAACTTCAAACCGCTCTTTCCAGTTAAGAAAGTTTGAAGAAAACAATCTTTTATCAAGTGAAAGATTCTCTACATACTCGTAAACTAGAAGCTTGCTTTGTTTTTGTGAGCAGAATCCCCACATTCGAACGACATTCATGTGATTGATCTTACCAATTGTGCTTACTTCAGCCAAAAACTCGCCTCCTTCACTCACATCTCCCAGTCTTTTCACAGCCACTACACGCTCGTCTTCTAAAATCCCTTTATAAACAACTCCCGACCCTCCTCGCCCTATCTCCGTCTTAAAGTTCTGCGTCGCCCTCACGAGTTCTCGATAACTGAACCCTCTGAATTGACCAGACATTATTCGGTACCCGTCTTCTAAGCTGGCTAGCAACTTGTTTTTTCCCAGAGAATAGCCAGCACCATGATAAGATAACTATAACTTCAACTACACCGATAGCTAAAGCAAATGAGTAAAGATAAACCCAATGAAACTTTGTGCCGGTTGAGTCATACATAGATGGAGATCCCAACATAGATATGACATTTGTACATGTGGCGTTAGGACTGGTAAGGATTCTGGAAGATGCTGATGCTTTAATGTCTAACAGTACTTTAATGTAGATGGTACCTAGGATGTTAGGATATTGGTAGCCATTAAAAAGGGCACTTTTGGCAAAACAAACGCCTTCGCCTGTTAGGCGGTAACTAAACGCCTGACAACGACAATCTGCCAAGCAGATGTTGCGACATGATTGGAACGAAACCGGGGATGAGAAGTTTAGATCAAAGCTGTAGTAATCGGTGTATGGTAATGGTAAAAAGTCAAACTTTGATGATGCTTCACATGTTATGTTGAAAGTGGGCTTGCAGCCCTGGCTTAAGTCAACAGGGTTGTTAAACTCATAACCCGGGGGGCATGAACACTCGGGTTTGTCTTTCTGAATACAAATGCCGTTTCTCCCACATATTCCGTGAATGTTACATGGTTGTGAAATGGCTTGCCATGAAATTGACCATGATCCGGTTGACTCGTTTAAGCTGTAAAGTCTGAGGTTACCATCATGGTCAATGGTTAGTCTTCTTTTGATCCCTGGACCCATGTCTGTAGCAGTAAAAGTCATCTGATCACTGGAGTTAAAGACACCCAAATCGTCAAAGGATGCGATTCTGCTACTGTTATACAAGGTTCTTCCAAAAGCAAAAGCATCAAATCTGGGATCAGGACTGGGCCAGTATACATTTGAGATTTCCAGGCCGTCGTAAATCAGTGTTAAAACGTTAATACTGTTGAAGCTCAAACCAAAATACCCGGATGCAAAACTTCCTCTTTTTGAAGCAGATATCAAGCTTTTGCTCTTTGTTAGTGTTTGAGATGGTAAAAGAGTGTCGGTTGGAAAATCAAAGCTTTGCCAGATAATCTGACCTTTTTGGTTCTTTAATACTAGATTACCTGTTATTAGATAGAATGCATAAAGTAGGTTTATTGTAATGTTGTTACCATAATTAGGCAACATGATTTGAATCAGTTCGTGTTGCGTGGTTTTCTTTATTTGTATACCTGTGTTAAGCAGCACGGCTATGTTTGCATCGGTTGGTGTTGCGTCAGTCTGCCACACGATGGTGCCATCCACGTCGGTTAAAACCATGGCTCCCTTTGTTTCAAAGGTTAACTTTGAGCCATGCCAGTTAACCGGCGTATTACGGTTAGCAGTCCAAACGACGGTGCGGTCTTTGGAGTTTGTGAGCCATATTGCAAACCAGAAGGCGTTGGTTTGGAAGCTATAGAAGCCACATGTGAATGAGTTGTCTGGAGACGTGATGACTTGTGAATCGTCTTCAACAGATATAGAGGAGCCTCTTTGAAGACGATCACGAGTTTTGTTCTTTGAAGCTGTGAAAGAACACAAGAGGAGGAGAAGGAATGCTTTCATCATCATTTGATGTTTTATGTTTTGGTGAACTGAAACTATCCACAGAGTTGGTATTTAACATTGTATTTCATAATTCTTAGAAGTTGACCTTGAATGTTTGTAAATGAATATTGATAGTCTGATACAATGATTGATTTTGAAATGAAATACAATATATTATGACACAAACAATCAGGTTGTATCTGGCTGCTGTTTGTCAACCATGAGGACAATTCCTTATTTCGTTTTATTTCTTTGTAATTATCTTTGTCAACCTTAATTTTAAATGCTGCAAAGTTTGATAGGGGTAGATTTTAATATGTATGCCAAAAAAGTGAATGTGTTTTTAAGATTATAATATTTAATGATCAGCAGCCTACACTAACTATGGTTACTTATTACTAAGGCTTTAAAAGAACCAAACGTTCGGTGAACCGTTCGGTGGGAAGTTTGTTTATGTTTGTTCGTTTAATAAATGAACGAACACGGACAAAAAAATCGTGTAGCTAAATGAACGAACATGAACAAAGGTTTCGTTCGTTCATTTGTGTTCATAAGCGTTCGCTAATGTGTTCATCTACGTTCAATAATTATACTTAAAGTTTTTACTTGTAATAGCCAACCTAGCATTTAAATTTTATATTTTATTGCTTATGTATGGTTTGTTTTCTTTAAGTTTTGTTATATAAAGTCTTGTTTTAACTAACAAGTCTAACTTGCTTCATTGGCATTATTAATTATTAGAATAGAACCGCCGCTTGGGGGATGATCATTTACAATTTTTATATAAGATGCTTAACTTTATATTCTGAACAACAATATTGATTGAGGACAAGAGTCAGGTATAGTGTTTAAATTCTACAGTATTTATACAATTGTAGAAGACGCATAATCACGTCATAAGATACAAATTAAAAAAAATGATGTCAACGGAAATACCCATTCTTTAAGGTGTTTTTCCTCCCAAAAAAATAAGCTAAAAAAATTTAATCTTAAGCGATAGATTAGGTTTCCTTAGGAGTCCTCTTCTTAGCTTCGCTGTAGAGAATCACCCCCAACACAGTGAGCAAGTACCCTAGCATCCCTGTTACCGACACTGGATTCTTGAATATCAATATTGACACCACAACTGCAACTGCCCCTTTAGCATTTCCAAGCACCTGCCATTTCACGACAATATAACACCGACTTTCATAACTATACTTAAGGAATGTGATTGAATGTAAAACACACAAGATTGCATTAATGCATACCTGGAGTGTCAAGGCGCTTGTGTGCTTAGTAACCAAGAAATTGGTCAAATTTACACAATACGCCATTGCAGAATTGAAGAGTAAATACCAAACCACATTGACATCTTTCCTAGCAAGCGCTATGGTGATGCCAACCACATTGTCTTCCATTAACAACGTGGCGGGAAGCAATATCACAACTGCTACTGGCGCCATGTACAGCAATAGGTTCATAGAATTCAGTTTTTCCCTATTATTACGCAACAAAGTTGCAGTCAATCACAGCTTAACAAACAAAAGGAGCATAATTGAAGAGAAAGAGGGATTACCCTTCAGAAGATAATAATATCCCTTGAAGCACCGACTTTAATGCTCTTGCAGCTGTAGCTCCAACACACATGATAAAACCAAATAAATGAAAACTCGGTTCACCCTGCACCCATACAACAGAATACAATATTAACACTTCTGAACAACTTTAGGTGTAGCCATTGCATTTAATATTTCAAACTAGCAAGTGCAGATAATCAAGTGTATAGTTGGAGAATCGGAAAATTAATTTGACCAATGAAAAGAAAAGAAATTCCGTCCCATGGTAACAGAAAACGTCACATTCACACCACCAAGTAGTATTTACCATCACGTGCGAGGCTACTTAAGACTACACAAGCCAATTCAATCTCAAAATAAATAAATAAAAAATTAAATTACTTCAAATGCTGCTTCATGATAATGTAATTGTTACAGCAAAGTAATGGCGTAACACAAGTTGCTTATGTAATATTTCAACATTCCATTCACACATATTCAGTCTGGCATACAACACAATTCGCTTATCTTAATTAAACCGGATCATTAACACTAACATAACCGCGTAAATCACTTGAATTGTGATCCTTAAATCATGGATTCTTAGCTCAAATCTACATCTCTCTTATCTTAATCGAACCGTACCAATATAAAGCATCTAAAGAATTATCAACATTAATGAATAAATCCCAAATAAGAGATCTTACCCCACTGGCAATAACAACCCCAGTAACAACAGGAACCAGAGTCAAATAAGTCAACCAAGCTTCCTTCTTAACGGTCATAAGATAGGCAAACACCGCGGTAAAGAACGGCGTTGTGGCACCGACCGCCTGCGTAAACGACACGGGCAAGTACCTTAAGCTGACATTCCCACTAACGACGGAGGCACAAAACACAAGGCTCAAGACGGAGATCTTGAGAAACTGAGGCCTGGACCTGAGAGTCTGCAAGGGGACCATCTTCATCCACACAATGGCAATGTAACTGAGCAGAGAGCAGGCGGTCATGTGGCACATGGTGAGGAAGATCGGGTACTTGAAGCCGTAGTTGGATAGCAGGTACTTGTTTAAGAGTAAGACTCCAATGTTGGAAGCGTACCATGAGGACACAAGGCCGATTGTGAACCACTGGCCCGTGGCTGGCTTCATGGTTTGAAATGAATCTAGGGTTTGTGGGTTTTGATAAGCATAGGGTTTGGGTGAAATTGAAGTGATCGGGTTTGTGGATCTGAGTTGAATTTAATGGGAATAATAATATGAAGGTGAGGGGAAAACACGGCAAGGGTGTTACGGCGAAAGAAAAAAGAAGGAATTTTTTGCCGGCTGGGTGGTTGGTGATTTTGATTTGAATATTTTAAAGAGGGTGTTGTGTGTATGTATGCCAGTTGTATTTTACACTCACAGTCCTTATAGTTTTATAGATCTTTTTCTCAACAATACGCGTTTTAGTAATTGATTGCATAAACAGGAAACAAATTAATAGGTTGCATAAACAAGAAACAAATGAACTGATTAAAGGTCGGGTAATTAAAATATGCCAACACCAAGTTTCGGGTTTAACATATTCGACATTAACGATTTGATTGATATAACATAATTATTGCTACATATGTTTATCAATCTGTTATCATACGTTGGTAATTGTACCACTTTGTTCTCTAATGATAATCACCTAATAGTAGAAGCAATGATACAACATGTTCAAGTTAACAAATTATCTAACATAGTTGAGTGTTAAACACATGAAATCACCAAAAGTGGCAAGTAATAATAACAACTTAATGGAAATCATGTCAAGCTTACTTACAATTCAACAACTTAATGGAAATCATGTCAAGCTTACTTACAATTCAGATTAAATACCAAATGAGATCAAACCCTAGACCTTTACGCAACCATGAAGAATTTAGCTACTCATGGTAACGTGAAATGGTGATGAAATATGAAATCCGAAAGCAAAAGGCATGATTTTGGTGTTGAAATGGCTTTGTCACTCAAGCTTTTTCGTCCTCTATCTTCCCTTGGCTTCTCCTGATGATGAACACCCGAAAAATGGCGGACTAGGGATGATAAATCGCCACAAAACCGCACATAACTGATGTAGATACGCCCGCCCAAAAACAAGAATTTTCGCTACAATACATGAAAATTACGTTGGGTTGATGTTGGATGGGCGTATAAATACACTGCTAGGCGTATTAGTATGTTGGTTGTTGTTCTTGTGTTATCTTGACTCTCGGACACATGTAACAACTCCCGTAGCTTGTGTATTATCACTTGCCAACCTACAAATATAAAATAAGCATTAAGTAATAAAATTTCTTGTGCATATCAGTAAAGTCATACAAAATATCAACATAAACCAACAGCTAATCATCAAACATTAGAATCCAACTGCAAAAATTGAATAATTTGATTCGATTAGGCCAAGTAATTCAAAATTCGATTAATTGAACATCGTTACCTAAAATAGTCTATATATACCCTAGGATTATGCTGATGCGGCCTGAGGTCCCAAATCCTTTCCATTGTTATCATGTCATCGTCAATTGGTTATTTTCTTATTTGTGGTATCTGCTTGTTATGGACCGATTTATTATCATGTTGATCAATTCATAATTACGTGGACTAATTAGATATGCGAGTGTGGTTTTCATTGTATCGAATGTAATTGCACCAATTTTGGTCCACTTGTATAGGTTTGATAGCTTTTTAGGATGTTGCCCTTCAATTTATGTGTCATAACGCTACACTAATATTAATTTATTATATGTTTAATTAAGAAAAATAAAAGCCATTAATCATGTCGTATTTTAATTTACTCCCTGACTTCTTGTTAAACACACCAAACAACTTTTGTGTTATATATTGTCTTGTGAATTGTATCGAAAACCAATTTTGTAAATGATAACTTGATGAGGGTGCAATAAAATGAATATAAAAAGGTAAGGGGGTAAGTTGTAAAATGTCTAGTCCTTGAGGCATTTTTTAATCACACCGACGGTATTTGGTGAACGTGTAGTTTAGTAGACAACGACGAGTAGAGGATATAAGATGTAAATATGAGTATCACGAGAAGAAGAATAAACAAATCAATTTCATAATGACCTTTTTTCATATTCACATATCATGTTGACTCTACATATACTATTAAAATAGGGCGTATGCGTAATAAAACAAAGTAAAGGGGTGCAAACTGAAAATCAAGGCCAATCAATCATTTATGGAAATGTAACTGAAAAATGTATTAGATAAGTGGGGTGGGGCCCAGGTGTATTAGCATTGGTCGTTGAGCACTCAACGGTTGCGATTATACCAAACCGCATCTTCGACTTCGAATCGTTAAGATTAGATTAACATTCGACGTGCCGGCAATTTCAAGTTGCATTGCCATTTTATTTAATATAAAGAAATGTAGTTAACAAATTTAGTTAAAAATCAGTTAGAAATAGATAAAGCCTCTCAAAAATGTATGTAAATGCATACAGCATTTAGATAAAAAAAAAAAACAAGAAAAAAGAAAAAACCTAAAATGTCTTATCAACAAATCTTTAACTTGGTCACAAGCCTTGCCTTGAAACACTTCAAACTTTAAAGGGTGGGTACTTCACACATGCTAAATTCGATCATATGTAACGATGACGTACTTTGTCTCTTTCTTTAATTTTTGCCAAGTCAAAACACACGAATATGTTTAGGATGAATTTAGGGTTGTTCATGAATCGAGCTGAACCAAACACAAGCTTGATCATATTTAGTTTGGTTTGAAATTGAGCCAAACCAAACGGTTTGATTTTAAAGATACAAGCGACATGCTTATTCTTAAAGTTGGTTTGTTTGAAATCGAGCGACTTGGTTCCAGATAAACTTTTCAATTTTTAATTTATAAAAATCCAAAGTGTCATTAATTTAAGACTTCCAACTTTAAAATGTACAAACTCTAGAATAATTAAAATCAAAGTTAATAACAAAACATGCATACGAGCAGCTAAGGTTTATAAATTGAACTTTAAAGTCACAGAAATTTAAACACATTAAAAAGTTATATATTTTTATATATACGTAAAGCATTTATACAAAAATAATAAACTAAAAAATGAAAATAGTTTGAGCAAAATGAACCGAACCGAACCAAGTGAGGTTTTGCTCATGCTTGGCGCATTTTTAAATTGAACCAAGCCAATTACTCATTTCCAAGTCGAGCCAATATCGAACGAGCATTTTCCAAGTAATATGAGCGGCGAGCAAGCCTACGAGCAGCGAGCAGTTTGGACAACCCTGGACATAATACACTATCTACCATGCATACCGCGTATGGTTTTCACTCATATTTAGGTTTTCATGAACCTTTATACTGATTTATCAAGAATATAAAATTTATATTTATATTAACACCTTTTACAAATAAAAGGTAAGATGTTAGGATATTTACTTTGATTTGATTTGATCTATACTAGTGTGTTTCATTCCCGCGTTGTGCGAGGAACTCTATAACGGGTTCGAGTTTTTAAATGCATCTATACAAACATATCATAACGACTATCACTTCGATATAAAAATGATAAAAATTTATCTAAATATATAAAAAAGCTTGGTCGTATCGGTTCGACTCATTATGGTATCGACGTAGTACTGCACTCTTAAAGGTGGTAATTGGTTATTAACATATTATTAATGAATTTTAGAACCATGCAAATATATAAATTTTTAATTTGAATGCATCAGATATATATGTATTAATTTTCTTATATTTAATAGATATATGCAAAACAGTTATTACATAGAAATCTTCTAAATAGATATATGTAAAAAGTAAATAAGTTATAATAACTGAGATCTTACTCAATAAAAGTATTATTTAAGACAAACTAGAGTACATATTTTTTTTATAATATTTTACAATCTATACTATATAATAAATAAAGCTTTATAATGCCACATGTCATCACCAAAATGTTTCTTACCAAATTTTCCCTCTTCTCTCTCATATTAAATATATTTCTCTTTCTTATTAATAGTTTTGTATTTCATTTTTTTTCTTTTTAATCTTTCAATTTTCTCTTTTTAATAATTTTTTTCTTAATTTTAAAAATTTAAATACCAGCATAAATACGTTATTTTTTTGTATAAATTTATTGTATTGGTTATTAATATTAGTTTTTGTAAGTAACCAATTTTCACATTGATTTTGAATAATGATTGTAAAAATTAAGGTTTTAAATATATTATTTATTAGTTAATTAATATTAAGGTTTTATAATAAATGATATTATTGGATGAAGAGACAAGATTAACTTAAATTTAAAATTTCAATAAACGTTTACCTGCTAAATATATATGACTGTTTACTAAATTACAAGTTTTTTCTTTCAAAACCTTAAAAGACAAATTCAGTGTTTATGTTAGTTTAAACGAGCTGGTTTTTTAACTGGTTAATGTATCAAACATGATTAAGGTCAAAACAGTTTATGATTAGAATGAGTTCGGTCACGGGTTGATTTAAAAAGTAACCATTTGCAACTTCATTTTTAATTGATTATTTAATCAACTCATCGTTTATGTTAAGTTCATCATCATAAAAATTATATATATATATATATATATATATAAACATTAAACTACATGTTTTGGTTTACAGGTAGATAAGACAACTTCTTATCTTTGGCATACATATGTTAGACATTAGCACACGGTTAATCAGGTGACAAATTGACTTTGTATATCCTTCTATTATTGAAGTTTTCAAAAATATAAAATTCTTTAGTGAATGAGTTGTACTTGCACCAAAAAAAATGAGGTCGTACAAAAATTTAGCAAAAGTTTGTTATCCATGTGTCCGGGAGATGAGAATATTACCATTTTTCAGTAAAATAATACGTTACAAGAAAATATTAGTTTTCTGATGTTTTAAATGGCCTCAGATCTA
Source organism: Bidens hawaiensis (assembly GCF_021521415.1). NCBI lineage: Eukaryota > Viridiplantae > Streptophyta > Magnoliopsida > Asterales > Asteraceae > Bidens > Bidens hawaiensis. The sequence continues at coordinate 689,202 of NW_027492035.1, read as the reverse complement.
AGGTTGTCAAGTCATAGATTAATCCTAAAGTCGATATTGAAGTGATGTTACTTAAAGTAAAAAAAAACTAGAAAATTGGTCTATGTAATGAAACTAAAATACATATGAAAATACAATATGATAGTCGTGCTATAAAAGCCGAAATCATATCCAAAATTAATATTGGAACACATACTTTTATTCGTAAAAAAAATCCTACACCTTTAGATAAAATAATCAATTTCAAAGAATGAAATTTCACTTTATTTTTGTTTTGCAATGACGATTTATAAAAACTAAATTCAACCTTTAGGCAATTTATTTTAGCTTATGGTCAGTTATGTGTTGGATTATTTTGAGTTTAAAGCAAAAACAATGTGAAACTGCTAAGTTTTAATATATAAAATAAAGTTCCAAATAAAACTACAAATATTGTGTACAAAGAAATATTTTAAAATTTATGAATTTTGTAACAACTTTTTATTTACATATTGTGTATTGTGTAATTTATTCTACCATATAATATATCTTTATATTTATTGAAAATATTTTTTGTATTTTACATTATGTTATTATTTAAATAAATTTATTTACCTAGTAAAGGATATAAGAAGATGTTTCTTTAAAATTTTGGGTCCATATTTGAAAGAATCTGGAGGCCCATTGGCCCATAATCAAGATTGAATGTTTATTGTTGACAACTCCAAGTCGGGTTAGTTTATTGTTGTGAATTCCCTAAACGCCCCTGCTACTATAGATTGCTACAGTGACGCCAACACTGTCCTTTAACATATAGGATACTTAACAATACTTATGTAATTCTTAAATTGATATAATCTAAAAACTATTTAAATAAAAACCATTCTCTCTCATTCTTTGAAATTTGTTCCTTATCAACATTAGTTCGTGTATGAGCACAAACTGTAATATCCGTCTTTTAAAAATAATATATTTTTTTTAATTATTTAATTATATTAAATAATAATAAAATTGAGTGATAGGCTTATGGATAAAAGCATGGACTAGGGAATAGAAATGGCATAAGCTTGAGCTATATAAGCTTCTTAAACCCCATAAACCCTAGATCTGTCCATTCACCATCCTTGGCTCCACACACTCAAAACATACGCACACACCCTTTCTTAATTTTGTGTCCGACTCATCTAAGCAAACACGAAAACATACCAAGATTCGGCGGTTGTTCAAGAACCATTCCAAAACCAGTTCGTTTAAGGTATGTTTTTAGTTAAAGGGTTATGTATTTGATGTAGGATATCCATATGGATTGGTAGGATGGTAAATCTGACCGTAATAAGTAGGAAAAACACAAGCTTTGTTATAAACGAGTTAAAGGGTGTGATTCGGGTTAACAGGTTAACATTCGAACCACTAGAAAGATAGGTAGATGGGGTCGGTATGACCCGAAAATCATTATCACAGTGAAACGGGTCATAAGGAAATAAAAGATGACGAAATTGTTGAAAGAAACGACTGAAACAGGAAAAATGAGCTCCAACTCAAATCGCAAAGATTGAAAACGCATTGAATAGTAATACAATTGCAATTCCGGGTCAGATGCGATTGTGATTCCCCAGGGATGCAATTGCTATTCCCAAGAATGCGATTGCGATTCACCCAGTTAACTCCCATATCTAAGTTGATTGGGTTTTCTAACTTGGATGGTAATTAAGGCTTGGTTAGAAAATAGTTAATTAATTAACACCTGTACTTCTTAAGCAGTTAATCGTGCCGATTTAAAGAAAGGTGTTACCATTAGTTCCGAGCGAAATAGGATCCATGTAAATTTCTAGCCCCTTTTTCTTTAAATGTTTTTGGGGCTGTATGCATACTAGTAAGTGATAAATTAATATACTTACTTTAATTAGTAAATGCATGCTATGTGAATGTTGTATGAATTAAGAAACGTTATAAATAAAGGATCATATACAAAGAGTTATTTTGGTGAGAAGTATAAGAACCAATCAAAATAATGTAAATAAAAATTAATAATTAAAACAGGAAGGACAATATTGTAAAATCTGATCTTTTCAATTCCTATAATCATGCACAAGGTCTGTTACAATTTTGGTCGATTCTTATGCTATCAATTAGGCACAAGGTCCGTTACAACATACTTACACACACAAACAAAAAAGAAGGCAAAAACAAAACAAAAACCCAACCAACACTCAAACATCTATAACTACTACCCGCACAGTCAGCACAGCCAATCCCCCATAACCCAACACCCCACCAACAACTAACAGCAACACTGCTTAAGATACATATGGCCCATGTTTATTACCAACACAACTCAAGTATCACGCATAGGCGCAAACGAACACACCCAAAACGAACACACCCATAGCAACATACAACAACACAATAACCATTTTAGCACCACCAACAACAGAACCATCCCCAAACTAAAACTTTCTTAGCACCACCTGGTCACAAACCACACACACATAACAACACACACCATAATACATACAAAATTAGCTTCCATAACAACACCAAAAATTCATCAGAACTACTCTACCGCCCTTCTAGCAAGCATACGCACACCCATAAATGCACCACTCAACACCAACTTAACCTCACTAACACACAATTTAATAACACAAACACACAACGACCATATTAAATACAACTCAATCACACAATCACAAATCGAAAACCCAACGATTAACTGGACTTTAGGCACATCGAAAATACTAGGGGTTTTTTTCACCAAAAATCGAAACGAATACGACACACTTAGTTGTGCAAATCCCATCGATGATGTTCAATTGTCTTATTTTTATCTCCAATCGTGTTGCTATGAGGTGGAGTGATACCAGCGAATAAACATTCCAGTGACGATGACTATGGGTTGATGACGAATGACTAGCCACGTTTTAAACAACCTCCTTTTAAAAACCAACACACTTTTACAATTTGACCCCTTTTCAACCGTTTATCTATATCTATATTAAATTATAAAATATATACCCAAACTTTCATATCCTACCTTCTCTCTCGCCCCAATATTAAATGTTTATGAGTCTCCGGCCATTATCGTATCCTCGCTCCGGCGTTGTAATCAATTATCCGGCACCCTTCAATTGCGTTGAACGTGTGTAATTAATTCTGCAATCAATTGAATTTATGGTGCAATCACTTGAAGAGTTGAAACCGACCCCCAATTGAACGCAAATGATTGCAAATGGCGACTATAATTATATTCCATCTTTAATTATTAGTTTACATATCTATATTACATAACCTTCAGATGCCGTCAAATTAAATATCAACTCACCGCCGGCGACCTTGATGCTACTCCTCCTTCGGTTACATTCAATCCTCCGACCACGTTACTTCTTTCATTGCTCCTTCAGTTAGCATCCTTTATCCCTTCAATCGCTCCATTAAGACGCCATTTAATTCTGGCATCGGTTTCATCTGTAATCAGGCCCCAAACCCTAGCTCCAGCCTTATTTCTAGCAGCCACAGCCTCAAACATGGTTCATCCGGCTAACCATATCCCCACTTGACATATAGTATTCTGACAATCGACATACCCTGTTCATCATCATCTACATCTCCAGGTTTGTCTTTTTATTGTGTTCAAGTTTAATTCTGTTTTTGGCAGACTATAATTCTTCATCTCTTGTTCTGATTGTAAGCTTTCAATTAGGTTTTGAATCGAATTTGCACACAATCTACTTTTAAAAACTGAAATCAAGGCAATGTGAGTCTGAACTATGTTATTTGGACTGGAATCAACTAATTTTGTTTTCATAGATTGGATTGTGTTCAAGTTGTTTCAGGCCTAAGGTGAATAATTTAAATTATTATAACAATATATATTTATTATGTTATTTTTTAATATGGGAGGAGTGTTAACAATGGATGTTAGGGGCCTCAAGCTATAGTTGATACTTTTCAAGCATCTCAAAGCATATGCTTCGAAATGATGCAATATTAGGGGCAAATTAAATATATTTTTATTATACTAACATCATTCATTGTAGACCTCAAGCTAATTATAGTGGCCCTTCACAGTTCTCAAGTGCTAAAAGCTAATTAAACAGATTATGGATCCTAATCCCGTGACTGTATGTTTTCTTCTTCTGGCTTTTAAACCTTAAAAATGTTTCTGTACATTGTTTAGTGATATACAAATATCATGTCTGTGACAGTGAATCACAACAGCTGAAGTGGTTAGAAATGAATGGTTTAAGAAAGGATATATGCCACATATTTATGAACAAGCTAGAGGATGTTAGTCAAGCTTATGCAGATGCTATTTTCAATTAAGTTGGAGTAAAGATGCTGAATCAACCATGTTTAAACGAGTAAAGATGATAAAGAAAGGGAGCTGCAATTCAAATGTTGATAATAAGGATGTAAATTGGAGCTTTTATTATCCAATCAGAGGATCTTGTGCATCTAATTCCTAAGGTTTTCGTTGTCACTCAATTTCCTTTATTATTTGTATATTTATATTTTAGATTATTTGATATACAAGTATCGGGTTTTTTTAGCAGATGGTATTGTCATGATCCAACATGACAGTTTGTCACATCATTGCCATCGAGTGAAAATGTTACTACAAAAAACGGGGTATCTAATATGTAAACTATATTCTTTATTATGTTATCTGTGAATCGAAGCTCTCATGATGGCTATGATTTTTTGTTATGTATAACTTTTTCCATAAATCTAGCTTAGCAAATCGTACAGTGGGTCATCAGCTAAAGATTGTAGAGGTGGATGGCCGGCTTCATTCATCATCATTCCTGGCAACACCGATGCTACTAAGGTACTCGGTATTTCAAGTTTCAAATATTTATAACATACAGAAGTTATCGCAAATTATGTTTTTGTGCTATATGTCAAATTAAAACAGATTGAAAGTCAACCCAACTCTACCAATCTAAGCTTTTGCATTAAAGATCTTAGATTATTGTGTTGATAGTGTATTTGTGATCATATATATACACATTCATTTATTGGTACCTTGATAAATTGCTTCATTATCAACTGATTAGGCTCTCTTTTTATTAATTTTTTGGGTGGTTGTCATGATTGATATTATCTTGTTCATATTTATAGGGACTGTTAATACACGTTCAGGCCCGATAACAATTCAAACCAACAGCCAACTGCTGATGGGTCACCTGGTGCATTGACTGTCTTACCCTCATATGCCATGCTTCCTGCATCCGCACAATTTCGCTTGTTTGAAGAAATAAAGGAAGGGGAACAGTTACTGGTGGTTGCAACTAACGTTGCTGAAACGCCAACGATTCCAGGCATAAAATATGTGGTTGTTAGGAGCCGAGAAAAGGTTAAAAATTATAATTCTTCAAATGGGATGGAGACGTATGAAGTGCAGTGGATAAGTAAAGGTTCTGCAGCCCAACGGGCTGGAAGAGCGGGCCGGACTGGGCCAGGTCATTGTTATCGTCTTTATTCTTCTGCTGTGTTTAACAACATATTTGAAGAGTTTTCGACTGCTGAAATATTGAAAACGCCGGTTGATGGTGTTGTGCTTCTCATGAAATCCATGGGTATCAAAGAGGTATTATTTCTATATCATAATTCTAGATTTGAGATTCTTTTAAAGGAAATTGACCAAGCAAATTACAAAACTGACCACCGGGCTTTTTTCTTTTGTACCATTCGCAGACGTGGCAATCTTTTGCTTTGAAATTTAAAAAATAAGTTTTTAAGTACTTTTGCTTTTTTATTTTTAATTCTTCAGAAATAGATAATTTTTCACTATTTTAATTATAAAAACATTTTTTTTTACTTTTAGCACAAGATTATGGTGATCTTGTGGTGCAGGATCTAACAATGGCTATTGTTAATTTCCTTAACAATGGCTATATCTGAAAAGTCACTGTCTAATTGTTAATTTACAAAATTCCCATTCCCGACCCCGCCGGAAGCCAAAGCCTTACATGAAGCTGAACTTTGTTTAAAATCTTTAGAAGCACTTGATTATGACGGGAACTTAACGCCCTTAGGCAAATCCATGTCACACTATCCAATGAGTCCACGTCATTCGCGTATGGTGATTACTGTTATTCAACTCCTGAACACCGGTAACGGGCCTGCTAGAAGAAACTTGATTTTAGCATACGCGGTTGCATCCGCTGCAGCTTTAAGCTTGTCAAACGCATTCATTTAGTTCTTTATTTGTTTTGCCTTTCTAAAATGTATGCTCATTACTTTTTTTAGCAGTTTTATGCAAATGCAGCCGCAACGAAGCAAAAACCCAAAATAATAGAAACCCGAAGCAAAATAATACCCAAACTGAAACCAAAGACCAAATAAACTGAACTCAAACTGAAACGAAACTAAAAAACTGAAAACGAACTGAAACCAAAAGCTGAATAAACTGAAACCGAAACTGAAACCAAAATCTAAAAACAAATGAAGCTTCAACGAAGCAAAAAACAAAAATAATAGACACCCGAACCAAAATAATACCGAAACTGAAACCAACCCCCGAATAAACTGAACTCAAATTGAAACGAAACTAAAAAACCAAAAACGAACTGAAACCAAAAGCTAAATAAACTGAAACCGCAAACGAACTGAAACCAAACTTGAAACAAAACTAAAAGACTGAAAGCAAACACAACCCAAAAAAAGAACAAACTGAAATTGGACAGAAACGAAACAAAACGCCTAAATCCAAAAACCAAACAAACTGAAACGAAATCTGGTATGTTGCTATTATATTACTAGCGGGGTTTGGTTGTATGGAAGGAAACCGGTTAGTTGGAATTCAAATTGGTTTTAAATTAATATTAGTAGTAAAAAATTCTAAATGAATATTTAAACGAACGTAAAAGAACTGTATGCAAACTAGTGTTGATGGAACTGACAATATTTTGTGGGAATTGACAATATCTAACCTCAAGTAAAACCGACAATATTTTTTGGGAAAGACTCGTATTTGGTATCCATACTCAAATAACTCCATACTTTATATAATATATCAATTCAATTTTTGCAAGTATATTCTTATTCCTTGGGCCTGAACCATGTTTTTCTTTTTGATGATCAGGAGCATGGTGGTGGTCTCAAAGAAGCAGCGAGTTCATAAATTAATAAACAAGCCGCAAACATGCTACCCTATTTTAATATGCAAATTATGTTAAATTTCAAAAGTGAAAATAATAGCTAACACACCCATTTTTTGATTTTCATTCTCAGTAGGCGTGAAACAAATGATTCTTTCAAATTTCTCGAACATTCCAAACAGCCGATCAACCAAATGTAGGAGTTTTTGCTTGGGTCAAAACGGGCCGGTTCAGATTGCCCCTGAAACACTTTTCCCTATTAACTTTTGAGTTTTGTAACATCAACTTTTAATCTGTTTGACCAACGACCTTTCTCCCCATATTTTTTTTAACCATTTCACCTATTGTTGATAAAACATCCATCAGAAACTTGATATTGCAAATGGGAAAACCATGTGTTGGCACGCTAGGTGTCAAAATCCAACAGGAGTCTATGAAACCGTCTTAAACTAAGGTTTCAAAAAACCCTTTAAAAGGAGTCTATGATAGACATCTATTTGATTGCTACAGTTTGACTTGGTGGTGGTACTTTTTTTTTGCTTTGTATTTTATTGGGAAAGTTGGATTGCAATTTAGATTGTGCTGGTAATACATCAAATGCCTTTAATGTGCCCCGCCGCAACGCGCGGGCACTAATACTAGTAATTTAGAAAATATTTTGTATTGGTTGAAAATATCCCATCATTTGGATCTACTAATAAATGGTTGAGATTATTTCCAACCATTCCTACCCAACACTCATTTTCTACAATATATATATATATATATATATATGAAATGCATGTACGGTTGTATGGTCGTATGATTAAAGGGTTGCAGACCTTAATAATATCTGCGATTGTTAAAGGGTTAAAAACCCTTATAATTTATGTGAAGCTTATAGGGCGAAAGACTCTTTAAAATATGTATGAATGGTTATGCATGTATTAATTAAGATAAGTAAAGAAAAGAAAGTATGAAAGTATGTGTGTGTGCGTATGTATGAAAGAAAGTTAGCAGGTGGTATGTAGCGTGTATCTCCGAATACATATGTGTAAGTGTGTGAATGTGTGGTATGTTACCTGTTAAACTAGAACTCATTCAGTGTAACTACTTTTAGTATGCACACAGACAAAGAAGATAAAGCAGCTGGCTTGAGGAACACACATGGCAGAAGAGAAAATAAGCTCGCCTCTGAAGAGAAGGAGAAATTATGTTGTTTTATGTTATGTTTGATTTTTTAAAGACAAGTTGAATATTGTTTAAGACAAGACTTAGATGTTATGTAATATATGGCTATGTTTAAGTCTTACGTGAAAAGTTTTAATTAACTTTGATATTTAACATTGTGTTTATGAGTAAATCCAACGTCAGTGTATGGCTGTCGGGTTTGGGATTGTACACAAACGTAAATCATAAGAAACACATACATATAAAAAAAATATAATAAGAGAGAAAACAGTGAATTATGCAATTAGATTGCTCTAACACTCTTACAGTACACACATGCATGCTTAATTACGTAGTTCTTTGAATTCTCTACTTAGACATGATTTTGGTAAGTTATTGAACGACCTTTTATATGTATTGTTGGTGCATATATGCCTAACAATAATACATCTAATCTCAAGAAACAAACAACCAGAGATGAAGACATGTATTCGTTGTGAACATTAATTCTCACTGGAGAGGAGAAAGTAGACATGGAAGACCGCAAGAAGAGGAGTCGACTTAAACCCTAGTTTTTGGAAAAAAAAAAAAGAATCTCTCAATTTGGGAATTACGTTAACGGTCTCGAAAACTCAAAACTTTGGTACCGATTCGGTACAGACGGTACCAAATCGGTACCGATTTCGATACCGGTACCGGTTCAGTACTGGTATCAATCGGTACCATACTGATTTTTGCTCATCCCTAATTTTATGTATGTGGGATGTGGGGTTCGAAACCATTATCACATTCACGAGACACACTACACAAATTTGAAGTGCTAAGGTGACACTTTGACCACTAATAAGATGTTGCAGATCGTGCATTTGAATGTGCAGTTTCTCTTATATAAATATTTTAAAATAAAAGTTAAATTTAAAACACGTTTAGAAGTGGTCAACTTTTACAAACCCAAGATACTCAAAAATTTGCCGCAACTCTTGTTTTCTCTTGGTGCTCCTATTAAATATTGATTATGAGATCAAATTCCTAAAACGTGTAGATTTGAATATTTTAATTTAAAAACATGATAAAATATTAAAATATAACGAAATACTAAAATATAAATAAATTATAAATGAATGGTCGGTGTCTAGATAATATGCAATAGAGTCAAAGTTGGACCTCATGTGTTCACATGAACAAACCAATTTTACTTTAATAAATAAAAAACTGCACCAACATGGTTTTTCTGTCTCTCTATGTATATAAGGTAGAAAGAATTCCCTAGTTTAATCATACATTTAATCCAATTAAATGAGTTCAAAAATCACATCCTCCTCCGGCCTAATTCTTTTGCTATCATTCTTTTATGGGATAACAGGATCAACCCCATGTCTAGATGACCAGAAAGCCTTGCTACTAGAGTTGAAAAACAACCTTACCTTTGACCCTTCACTCTCAACCAAACTGGTTGGATGGAACCAAAGTGTCCAATGTTGTGACTGGGATGGTGTCACTTGTGACAAAGCTGGTCATGTCACACAACTTGTTCTTAGTCACGAAAGCATACGCGGTCGGATTCCTTCCCACTGGGAAGGGTTCGCTAGTCTTGAGTATCTTAATATGGGTTACAACTCCTTAACCGGAAACATACCCAAGTCTTTGTTAACCTTGCCATCACTTGACGATTTAGATCTATCTTACAACAAGTTATCTGGTCATGTTATAGACGTTTTGTCTTATCCACCGAGACTGCGCAATCTTGATCTCAGTAACAACGGATTCGAAGGACCAGTACCTGGTTTCGTCTTCAAACTCGCAGCCCTTTCGACTCTAAAACTTTCTGCTAATAAATTTAGTGGCAGGGTGGAGCTAGACAAGTTTGGAAAGATGACTGAGCTTTATGCTCTTGACCTTTCCTATAATAATCTTGAGGTCATTGTAAGTCCAAACTTTTCATTACTCTCTAAACTAAATTCAGTCATGCTAGCTTCATGCAAGCTGGATAAGATTCCTGATTTGAAGAACCAAGCAAAGCTGTTGATGTTGGATCTTTCAGATAATCAACTAAGTGGTGAAATACCTAATTGGATATGGGAACTTGGCAACGGGTATCTTCGGTTTCTGAACATGTCACATAATAAGTTTACAAGTCTCCAAAAACCCTACACTTTTCCTTTTCTACTTGATGTTCTTGATCTAAATTCTAACCAACTCGAAGGCGATATCCCGGTCCCTCCATGAAGGGTTTATCACCTGGATTACTCAAACAACAACTTCAAATCTAGTATTCCTGTTAACTTTGGCAATGTCCTCACCTCAACCTTATTCTTTTCGATCGCCAACAACAAGCTGGTCGGAGGGATTCCCGAGTCTATAAGGAATGCGAGTTCCATGATTGATCTTAACTTATCAGGCAATGCACTTACCGGTCCAATACCGTTGATTGGACACTTTAAAGACTTGCGATCGTTGGATCTTTCGGTTAACAAGTTAAGTGGGAGCATCCCTGAGGAGCTTACAAATCTTACTATGCTTTCATTTCTAAATGTCTCTTATAATCATTTGTCTGGAAGGATTCCACGGTTTGATCAAGCATTTAATGAGCTGTCCTTTGAGGGGAATGAAGGGCTATGTGGACCTCCTTTGAAGAAGAGTTGTGGTCATGCCACTACAAAGTATAAACGTTTAAAGTTAAATTAGTGCTGAATGTGATCATTGGATATTACTATGGTGCCAAAAGTTGATGAATAAGCGCTTCATCTAGAATATATTCTTGATGTAACTTAAAAAGCCTTTTTATATTTGGAAGGAGTTGGTGTTGATTTTATTTTGCTAGTCATAATAGCATCCCCACCCATAAATCAATTCAAACGTCCACCTCATCGTCACATCATATTCTAAACTTTTTAACAAAAAACTCCACTTTTCCTTCATCTATAAACCAATCTAAACCTCATTAAAATATAATAAATATGTATATATATGTGTATATATGATTTGTATGTAGTGGTTGTGGTGAGACCAATACAAACCCATTTCCCAAACGTTTGAGAATGCAAACCAAACATAACACAAACGCTTGTCTCCATCCATAAACCAATTTAAACGCCATGCCATGTCAACAAAAACCAATGGATGGAGATGCTCTAAGTTCTTTTAATCCGATACGTGCTGAAACTCAATGATGTTTCTTCCAACACTAGACCATTTGGTGATTTCTTTTTTACGAGAATAAAAAATGACGCAAATAACCTAATTAATAAAATCATATACGATTATACGAATTGGTATAGAAGTATGGTACACTCGTGAGGAAAGGGTAATAAGTCTCTCCTTTTTTCAAAAAAGAAACGTTTTTTCCATGTATTTTATTTTAATTTTCGTATGTGAGAATATAATTGGAATGCAATTTACTGGTTGTCACATTAGTTTTCTATTGCCTTGTTTATTTAATTTGTTAGTTGTCATTTTGATAACAAATACTAGAATAAATCCTATAAAGGGTACCTTCATACGACATAATTAAGATATCTCTTAAAGAGTAATTGCCAATATTTATTTTTTTGTTTCTTCCCCTCGCCTTAAACACGATAGATGGCAATTTCGTCATGCGCAATTGAAGAAGGTGTTGAGAGCATCAACTCATCAAAATGGTGAAAGCTTTTGAAATCAAGGTGCTAGAGTATGATTACGAGAACACATACCAATTTGGTCTTTCCCAAGCTTATACAAGTAAATTTAAAGCATTCAACAGCATGCAACCCAAATGATTATCATTAGTCACCATACGGTTACGAATTCATAAGAGCTCAACTACATGTGGGATAACACTAACCTTAAACAGTTATACACAATACTAATGTGATTATTATATATCGACCTGCATTTGCTGACTTTAATTGCATGCTTTGGCAATGCTTAGCTAGGCATTGAAGTAAGTTTAGTACTTACTTTTCCTTTTTTGACCTTTTTATACTTTGCGGGCTTAACATGCTCTAACGATCTTACTTAATACTGTTTAGTTATATTGTGCATACTTACTAAAAATTTGGATGATCATAAACAAGGTCGTCTCTGAGAATTTATATGTCTCGGCCGAGCCAAAATAAAAAGGCGCGTAGACCCTAATGAGTAATGAAATAATTAATATGAGCAAAAAAATTTTAGGCCTTATGGAAATGGTTTTTTGTTTTGTTTAAACAATTAGATATTTAAAAGGGTTTACTTTGTTATGATTTAGGTTGTGTAGAAAACTTTTTGTATAGCATAACAATGTCTCAAGTGAGGCTAGAACCTTCAACCTTTTGGTTGAAAGTCCAGCCCTTTGCCACTAAACCAAGCTAGTTATTGTATAATTAGGATAAAACATTAAATATACATCTTTTTTTCATATGTGCCCCCAAAAATTAAGCGCCCCGGCCGGTCGTCCACGCTGTCCTATGCCCCAGATGGCCCTGGTCATAAACTCATGTTTGTTAGCCAAGCACATACGTGGGTATACGTAACACTACTTTAACCGGGATGTGTTCCCACTTCAGTTACTACAGAGTAATTTCGGTAAGGGTTATTCAGAGCCACAACTATATAATATTATGTATATCTAAACTGTGTTTTATCTGGACATTGGGTAATTAAGATGAATATCCTAGGACGGGCCGGTCTTATATATCGATTCCAACAAGCTATATGCCTATATATAAAAAGGGGTATCCTTTTGTTCAGGGTATATGGTTTTAATACTTACATTTGTGCATGGCCTTTTATCCATTCAACTATATTATTGATGTGCTTACTTTACGTACTTACTAGCTGTAGAGCTGGTTTGTTGTTAGTTTGTTTGTTTTTTGTTATTATTAGTTTTTATTTTTTAGTATGTTATAGGTTATTTATGGATGAGAGACTTGGATAAGCTACAAGCTTAATTACTAGACAACTTGGAGATAGAAGTTGAACTTAGTCATTATGGATATGAAAGACTTAAGAGGATCTAGACGATTAATTAAGTTAGATATATATGTACATTGAGGCCTAGATTTGGCTTTCGTATAAATTTAGAGTTTATTAACGCTTGTGTTTCTTAAGTTGTATCCAACTGCCACGTGTGCTAGCTCTAGATAATACTCCAGCTAGCTTTGTTCTTTAAACAATTTCACCACCTCCATCTTTCTAAGTATATAGTGTTGTTGTAATATGGCTTTAGTAAAACATGTTTAAATCAAGCAGTACGAGTAGGATAATTTACGTACAGCTTGCTGGGATATAGATTCACGACCAAACTAACAATAGTGTTGCTGATCCAATCTTTGGTTATAGTCGAACCACCTTACATTAGAACAGTTTGTTGTAATTCACCACTCGATGTGCCAAGACCAAGCTAGCAAAGGCTGGATAATTTATTAACTGGAAACAATGAACTAACATGCATGATAGAAGTTCTTGTAAATTCCTGCCTCCATGTTCATTCAATTGTCCTTTAAATAACAATGATGGCTCTGAATTGACATGTGTATCTTTGGTCGTCTATGAGTGCTCCTGACGACCCAGTTCATCAACTTCTTGTGGAATACCCGTTAAATCAGCCTTGATCCTGTTGAGTTGGGTCTACAATAAGTGTGCTTTGGGTGATTGGCATAATGATAGGTGTTGATGACACACTTTATAGATATGCGTCACCATGAGTGCTTGTAAGTTGCACTTAGACCAAACGTAATGGGGGCACTGTGGAGGGTGAAAAAGCCCCATAGCGTCGGGTATATCGCCCCTGGGTCACTAGGTTGGGGGGGGGGGTGTTTTTTGGACGTTTTGTAGAAAACGCTGAAATGAGGTTGACTTTGGTCAAAAAAGATTCCAGCCAATGAGGAGGGTGATGGAGGGCGCTTTCCCCCTCTACCACTACACATGGTGTTACTACTTTCTATGCATTTGTGTTTTCAATATTATCATACAAAATTAGTTTTTTAATATTATCACATGGATTGTTCTTCAATATCGATTCATGTCATTGGGTTGTTTAATATTGTTTGCTTGCATTCTACATACATTCTTCAGCCGGCGGAATCACCTTCTATCGTTTGTTGTCATGGTAGGAGAACCATATATGGAAGAAAACACATAAAATAGTAAGTTCATTGAAAGAAGAAATGTCTGAAAATGATAATGCATGTCATGTCATGTTGTTTCACATATATAAACATATGTTTCTCAACCAACCCTTCACGTCTTCCCATTTAAATATATTGATGACACTCTTCGAATTTTGTATATTAAATAATTATACTTCCAAGTTCCAACTAAGAGACTAAGCGTGGCGTGACCTTGACTATCAAACACACTTCCAACTAAAGTTATGCGTGACCTTGACTATCAAACACAGTGTACATACATTATTATATTTTTTTTAAACGACGACTTTCTTATATTTAGGCTACTGCACTCTTCAAATCTGGAGAGGCTCGATGTCCCACTCTGGCCAGACTATGTTGTCTTAATCGGGCCCACGCTGACTTCAGAGTTTGGCTTACACTAATAGAAAAACTAGTTTTAGACGGGGTGAAAAAGAGCTTTAGCCGCGGTTTTTAACCACATCAAAAAATAGAGCCTCAAAAAGCTATTCTTATTTTTAGACGCGGTTCTAGAAACCGCGTCAAATGCTTCAAAAACCGCGTCAAATGTTCCACTCTGATTTCCATAAAATCATTTTTAGCCATGGTTTTAAACCGTGTTAAATACCCCCTAACCGCGGCAAAAAAGCACTCTTAAACCGCGTCAAACGAGAATTTATAATTTGCAATTATGGCGCCAAATCCAGAATTTAACTTCCCAAATTAATTTAAACCACTCAATTTTAACAATCAAATTAATCCACCAAAAACAACACAATTAACCAAAATGCATTAAATTCATAATTTACAACATAAACTTCAAAATATAATTTTCAGCTAGACCAAAATGCATTAAATCCATAATTTTACAATATAGACTATCAATCTATTAAACAAATATAAGTCTAAACTACACATTCTTCTAATCAAGTATACCAAACTTCGTAAAAAAGCCCGACATCAAGTCCTCGAGTAAGTTGTCCATATCTGTTTTGGTAACAAATGCCATGTCTTGCCCCATCTTAAAAAGAAATAAATACATTAAGTTAGCACTTAAGAAAAAAATTATGAAATATGAACACTAATATAACAAAAAGATAATCTGATATATAACTTATCTATCACGTGTAAGATATGCATGGCCGTTAGATAAAGTTAATTGAGCACTCCTCGAATCGAATGACCATAACAATTCACGTCAACATATATTCTGCAAAGCCATATAAGTATATAACGTTTAAATCATCATCATCATCATCGTACTCAGTATATCCCACCAATAGCAAAGCTATGGCAGGGTCTGAGGAGGGTAAGATGTAGACAGCCTTACCTCTACCCCGTGGGGATAGAGAGGCTGCTTCCGGTGAGACCCCCGGCTCTATAGTAGTTTTGCATCAAGCCTTGAACATAAGGCACATAGCACTCAATCATCGGGACGCTGGCTGATTGGTGCATGTACCCTTGCCTTTCGGCTATCAACGCCACCACATGATGCCTGATTAACCTTCCATCACTTTTAACGTTATTTTCACGAGATTAGTAAAATAACGTCAAAATTAGTACAATTTTACTTTTGCCCACCCGAGGGTTCACACATATATACATTATATGCGCGCACCGCAAGCAGGGCACTATATAACGTTTAAATAAACAAATATAAGTATATATCTATAACCTTTAAATTTTACGGCATGTATATGCATATATTACCTCAATATCCGAATATAAAACATGCGAGCCACTCAAACCAGAGCCACCAAACCCGGGCTAATGCGCATACTTTGTCTCTCCTGCCTCGCGTTTACCCTCAGGGTGCTTTCCTCATATTCTTCAAAGCTTGAAGAATATCAGGCTTCATATTCACATAGTCTTTTAACTCCAAAGTTGAAACAAAGCTAATTAAATGAGTAACATTTTTCTTTTTTTTTTTAAGAAAATAACATGAAAAAGATTAAAATGGGTGGGTTCTTACTTGTGAGGCAATTGAGTTTTTGTGTAAACTGCAGAGTATGGAAGATCCAATGTGAAAGCATTGATTATTTAGGGATCGTTTGGTTGTGGGATTTTAAACATACTGTCACAAACTTCATCCATTAAAAATATAAATAAAGAAAAAAGCATATATAAATAAAAGATTTTTAATAAGCAAAAGATCATATGAACAGAAACAACAAATCATATAAGTATAGCTATAGTTAAAAGTTAACCATTTCAAACATATTAAACTATAACTAAACGGGTTGTCATCTGTTTCACTTGTTACAAGTTTAGCAAAACAGGTGGACCCATTAACCTGTTTATGGCCCATTTAAATTGATCATTATTTTTACAAGTCACTAACTTGATTATTACCTTACCGGTCAAACCGTTTGACACATTTAGATAAATTGGTTGTGCTCGGGCACACATTAGAGCTATGTTTTTCTCTATTTTCAGTTAAATAAAGTTTTACCAGATTAACCTGCTTACCTTCAAATCAGATTCTGATAATTAAACAAGTTTATTGGCCACTCAAATATCAACATGATAATTAAATGAGTTTTACGCCCCTATAAGTTATAACTATAACAAAGGACTTTGACAACCCAACAACAAAAAGATAAAAAAATACACTAATTGTAGAACAACAAACCTGTGAAAACAGTTTTCACAAAATCCAGCTCAGGACCTATTGGTCTCCATGAACGCCCATTTGTTCTTTGTACATTGGCCATGCAAAATTATTTGAGTTCCATATAAAAGTATCAAATCCACACCAAATACAAATCATAGCCAGTCCAAACAATCTTAGTTTCTCAAGAGAGGTTTAATAATTAATGGAAAAACTTACCATCCCCACCGTAGCAACCAGGAATCATCACCGGCCATAGATCCAGAGGTGGCAGTCAGCCGAGTTGAGTTAAGTCGCCAACAACTGGACACTAATCGTAATAAACCGACGAAGATCTGACAACAATCAAACATGGAAATTGAAAAACAAAACCCCGTCGACAATTTTGAAAAAACGAATTAACAATCGAAATGAGAAAAAATTGATACTTTTTTAGAGCAAAATAAGAATACCATGTGAATGTTTTTCATAATCGCAGCAAAAACTAGCTCCAAACATAGTGATTTGGTGGGTTTTTTAGGGTTCGAACAGAGGGAGAAGATGATCATGTGAAACTGCTCAGAACAAACTTGTTTAGGGTCGTGGAGTATTTTTACAGCCTCTTTATTTTATTAACTGCTTACTGGATCTCTTAATTTCACATATAGTTATTTCAGCACTTTTATTCTTAATTTTTATCAAAATATATCCTTCTAAAATGCAGAGCTTTAGATGCGGTTCTTACAAAACCCGTGGCTAAAAAGAAGCTTCATAATATTTGACGTGGTTTTGTAGCTTTAGACGCAGTTTTTTAAATATCAAAATTTTATAGGTATTAGGAAACCTTTTTAGACGCGGTTTTTGTGTGGACTGCGTCAAAAAAGAAAACTCAACCGCATCTAAAGCTTGTTTTTCTACTAGTGTTGGGCGTTCCTACGGGAAACCATACTGCCAATTGCCACTTGACAGCCGTTGTGTCCCCCAGTGGTGGACCCAGGTTTTTTATCCAACGGGGTCCAATTTTTTAGGTGTTCAGATTTATCGGGTCGGTTGATACTCGAGTCGGGTCAAAACGAGAAAAATTATAAAAAAAATATCATAATAAAAAGAAATATGATCATTAGTCATTAGAAAACTCACAAAATACAATGTCATTCGAAACGAGAAAAAAAAAACATTACAAAGTTTTAAAGTTCCTTCCTACGACTTTTCATATTTTGAGAACGAACCATTACATCTTCGACATCCACGTTGACAAAAAGCTCTCTTTTGATATAACATACATACAACCACTATGTAACATCCCGAAATTTCTAAAGTAATATTTAATATATTATTTTGTCGGGTGAAATAAACGAGTTAGTGGAACGATAATAATAACAGCAAAATATGAAGACTTAGTAGGATAATTAGATGAGATTAGATATGGACCAAAAGGAAATATGGGCCTTCGTTCCATGGGCTTAAGGGAGTATAAATACCCCCTTAAACCCCAATCCTTTCCATTCCATCCATTTATCCATCCTAATCTCTACACACTCCAAAACACACAACCCGAACCAAGATCCAAAGGCAAGGACCCGAGCTCGTTGGTGCTAGATCGTCGTAACGAACCAAAGCAACAAGACCAGCTCGTGTTCGTAGTTCGACTCATTTACGGTACGTTTATATCGAGAACATGTTCGTTTGGGTTTGGATTAGTATAGAAATGATAGATCGGTGTTTGTATGGTAAAAACGAATCCTACAAATCTAAACTTACTGAAAATGGTTAAGATTTGATGGGTTAATTGATTGATAAAAGAACCCGTAACCTATATGCCTAAATCGCACCCCTTAAACATCGATGTTAGGCCGATTTGATGGTTGGGGTTTGTAGGCGCTGGTCAGACGATTCCGTGGATACCTAAATCGAGTTATTTGGTTAAGAAACGAAGATGATTAAGGACGAACAGTAGCTGCAGCCGACAACTTCGCCTGCAAGCTAAGTTCGCCTGATGAACTTCGCCTGCAAAGCTAAGTTCGCCTGATGACAACTTCGCCTGAAAGCTAAGTTCGCCTGATGACAACTTCGCCTGAAAGCTAAGTTCGCCTGATGACAACTTCGCCTAAAGCTAAGTTCGCCTAAGGTTTAACTTCGCCTAAAGCTAAGTTCGTCTAAGGTTTAACTTCGCCTAAGTCAAGTTCGATTAGAAAATAAATTATAAGCGGTAAGTAAAAGTAATCTAATACTAGGCCACCAGATTAAATCAGGCGAGTATTGATACGTGTAACTTATACAGTCAGCCGAGCTCAGTTAAAGAAGGGATTTACAACTATCGGAGGAAGAAGCAGAGTTCAGGTGAGTTTCTAGCCCCATTTTCCTTGTTATGTTTTCGGGGCTGTGTGCATACTCGATGTGGAGTGTGAATACACTTACCTTAAGTGGTAAGTGTATGCTATAGATGTTATACAAGTAGCTAATAAATAATGTTTGCCGGTGCGTGAACGATCTTCGGATATTGAACGTATCGCCAAGGATAGTGACTGTCAAGTGGTTATTAGTGTGTATGATTGTTAATGTTACTTGCTTATTATGTAAATAATGTGCTGATAGGAAGTGGGTTATAGACAAGTAAAAGTATAGTGTGATAGAAGTGGATAGGGGTCTAGTAATAGAGTTAGGGGCATAACGTGAGCACGTGGTAGAGTGAGTCTATGCGTGTCTTCGTTATTAAAGTGGCATAAAGTGGCATAAGTGGCATAAAGTGGCACAAGTGGCATAAAGTGGCATAAAGTGGCACAAGTGGCATAAGTGGCATAAAGTGCCACAAGTGGCATAAGTGGCATAAAGTGGCACAAGTGGCATAAAGTGGCATAAGTGGCATCAATGGTTAAGCTGTAGGGGTAATTAATTGGCTAAGCTGTAGGGATAATTAAGTGGTTGAGAAGTAGCGGGTTAGACAGTGGGTTAAGTGTCTTCGGACACGTATATGATGCATGTAGTGGTTGTATGATAAGTTGCTTGATTAACTAGAACTCACTCAGCGTAGCTGACTTTTAGTATGCACGCAGGTGAGTAGAATGAGTCAGCTAGCTTGAGCGGGCACATGGTGGGCGAATAAGAGACTGGCATCTGAAGACTCAAGATGTTTTAATGTAATTGACGTTTATTTTGGAAGACAAGAATGTTTAATTAAGGCAAGTTTTGGATTGCTGTAACGTTTCATGAAAGTTTTTATTTTCCGCGAAAGTTTTAATGAACTCTGATTTGTAAGAACTGTGTTTATGAGTAAATCCGACGCGAAAGTAGGGCTACCGGGTTCGGGGCCTTACAAGTTGGTATCAAAGCATAAGTTCGAGAGATTTAAGCATCCTACATGCTTAGACTCGAACAGAGAATGAGATTTAAAATGAGAAAGAAAGAAGATGCCAGTTCAAGATAGCCATGTGTCACTCAAGCAAGCTCAGTAACGGTAAAGTATGTTAAATAATGTATAAGGATGTTCGCTTAGGCATAGGATTAATTGATTGTTTGATTGATTAACTGTTTTACGGTAGAAATTAGCACAAGGGAAATCATAAAGGGAAGTATGTAGGACCTGAGGAGTGATGCAAATATTTAATTACACTTGATCAACGTCATTAACTACTTACCTTACGAATCATGTGCTAAATAATTCCCGGAGTGATGACGTTTGTGTTTTCCTTTAGAATACAATGGCTGGAGCAAGAAGGTTTGTTGGTAAGGGAGGTCACACTGGACGTCCTCGTGGAATACGCGTTGTCCGAGAACCTTCTGAAGAACTAGTTACTACCACGAGAAAGGAGAAAAGTGAAACTTTGCAAGGACCAAGCAGCGGTGAAGGGTATCAGCTGGATCCTGTTGTTCAATTTGCCATTTCTTACGCTGTAGCTGCTGCAGAGAAGAAATTTCGTACTGACAAGTCTGCTGAAAACCATGCAAGGGCCACTGAGAAGGCAGGAGAAGACGTTAAGAAGGGTGATGATGATAAGGGAGGAGCGAAAGGAACCAAAAGATCTGTAGATGTCATGGAGTATGCGGGGAAAAAGATACCAAAGGTTGCGGGGAGGGAAACATGCAAAGTGTGCGGGAAGATGCACCTAAGAGAATGCAAGGCTGGTTCAAACCAGTGCTACCGATGTAGGAAGAAGGGACACATAACTCGTGATTGCACCGAGGACCAGAAATGTTACAGGTGTGGTAAGTCGGGTCACTTAGCTAGAGATTGTGGGGGAGCAATAACGGTGGAAGGAACAAGGAGAGGTGAGTACTCGATCTGTGGAAAATGTGGGAAGTAACACTCGAGAGAGTGCAGAGTGGGACTAGGTGTGTGCTTCAGGTGTAACACCCCGACCAAAGGCGGATTATACATCGGGGCGCCACATATTGTTTCATTACTCGTGACACTATTGGGTGTCAATATTTAATAAATTCATTCATTCGCGCACGCGCAAAGTAAACAAGATAACATAAATCATCATAAATCAATATATTATAAATCATAATATTCGAACAGCAAAAACTTGTCTTGATACATTTTAATATAGGTCCAAAATAAAGAAAACTTCCTACGTGTCCACAAGCTCCAAAACAGCTACTGCAAACCTGAACATGTGTTAAAATAAACGTCAAACACTTGCGTGTTGGTGAGAAATCAAGTTTAATATCATACATAGATAACAATAAATCTGCGCGCAACACGTGTATGTCTGGTGTTTAACAAAGGTGCAATCAGATTGTGATCAAGCCTAAATAGATCATAGCTCATAGTTCAATCCGTGCTCCCAATTGAGCACAAAAAAACGAGAAAACATCTGTGCAAGTGTAAACAAAGAAAACCGTAAACGATAGGTCTCCCGTGTTCATCTAATGGATCCATGAAAACTGCGGAATAGGCCGAACAAAGCGGTTAATGATACACACATACAATTAACAGCCAAGTAAACGTCCTCAACACATGGGATACTGCGCGACTAAAGTTCATAAACAAGTTTAAGACTCTAAGTTTGTACGAACACATGAACATCCCAAAACATTAAAAATAAAAAGGGATTAGGTACGAGATTACTCACTTGATAAACGATGCGGTGCAAGATAAAGCAAGAACCAACTTTAAACAAGCACAAGTTAACCTATAAGTAAGATTATTGTTTTAATGATTTGTTTTAACTCTTGATTATAAGCTAGCATAATTAATAAGTAAGTTATTATATATCTTATATATTACCGGAAAAGCAGGGCAGAACAGGGAGGAATACGGAGGCAAGGGGAGAGACGGCAGAGGATCAACGGCAGAGAGCAAGGAAGAACATGAGAGATTAAGTGCTTGTGTGTGTAGTGTTAGGAAAAAAATAATACTATTATTTATAGAGAAACCCTAGGGAACACAATCCCTAGAAAAGGGGAAAAGATCTCAAAAAGCAAAAGATTCCAAAAGCAAAAGATATCAAAAGATATGATAGCAGGGAAAAAGAGAAAAAGCTGACAGGTTAACAGTAAAAAGGCATGGGCGGATCAGATAAAGGTACTGGTCAAGCATGGAAAAAGCAGATTTCCAAAGATAATGTCAGTCACTTTTTCTGCCAACCAATGGGGTTGGTGCGCATGCTGCGCCAAAAGTGGCTTTTCAGACATAAAGCAGATTAGGTCAACAGCACAAAAGATAAGACAACACAAAATCAAACGGCTAGATTAAACAGAAGAAAACTCAAAGGGTTTAGCGCGAGAAGGCTCGAGCGCGAAGGCAGACACAGAAGGTCAAGAGAGCGCGAGCGCGAAGGCAGACAGAACCAACCTTAACGCGTCGCGGAAAGAACTACATTTCTAAGCGCGCCGCGGGAAGAACTATAATTCTTCGCGCGTCGAGGGATGAACTACGATTCTTAGCGCGCTGCGAGAAGAACTACAAATCCTTAGCGCGTCGCGGGAAGAACTACCGTTCTTAGCGCGCTGCGAGAAGAATTACAATTCTTAGCGCGCTGCGAGAAGAGTTCGTCTCGCGTATCGCTGTAACAGGTGGTCTTCACGCAGGATTCCTTGTAAGGGGTCTGGCGCGTGGAGCTGCGCAGACAACCTTAGGCGGGAAGGAACAAAGGACAAGCAAAGAGTTAGAAGAAAAAGAGGGAAACAAGGCGTAAGGGCGGGACGGCGACAAGAGGGAAAAGAAGGCGGAAAGAGAGAAGGAAGAGGGACGGGACGGCGGAAAGAAAGAGAGAGAAAGAGGCGGGAAGGAAAATATATTATTATTATTAAAAATAAAGTATAAGTATAAATAAATATTAAATCATAAAAGAAAGAGATCGGATAAGGGAAACGGGTACCTGGGTCGGGTCGGGTCGGATCGGGGCAGATGTCACAGTCTCCCCTACTTTAAGAAATTTCGTCCCGAAATTTATCTCGAAGTAGGTTGCGCAGAGAACAGGTGCGGGTACTTGATCTTCATTTGATCTTCCCTTTCCCATGTAAACTCGGCTCCGCGCTTGGACTCCCAGCGAACTTTCACGATAGGGATACGACTGCGCTTGGTTTGCTTAACCTCGCGATCCATAATCTCAACAGGCTTCTCAACGAAATGCATAGATTCATCAACTTGAACTTCAGCAAGTGGAATGTGAAGGTTCTTGTCAGCTAAACACTTCTTGAGGTTGGATACATGGAACGTTGGATGCACATTACTGAGCGCGGGCGGCAGGTCAAGTCTGTAGGCAACTTTTCCTACACGCGCGAGAATCTTAAATGGTCCAACATATCGAGGAGCAAGCTTACCTTTCTTCCCAAAGCGGACAACACCCTTCCAGGGCGACACTTTGAGGAGAACAAGATCACCAACTTGAAATTCGAGAGGCTTCCGCCTACGATCTGCGTAACTCTTCTGTCGGCTTCTGGCAGTCAGCAGATGATCACGGATCTTGGCGATTTTATCGGTTGTCTCTTGAACAAGTTCGGGTCCTGTGATTTGAGTTTCACCCACTTCGCTCCAACAGATCGGGGAGCGGCACTTACGACCGTAAAGTGCTTCAAATGGGACCATACCGATACTGGAATGATAGCTGTTATTATAAGAGAACTCAATCAAAGGCAGGTGTGAATCCCAATTACCTCCAAAATCAAGAACACAAGATCGGAGCATATCCTCAAGAGTTTGAATAGTTCGCTCAGACTGTCCGTCAGTCTGAGGATGATATGCCGTACTCATGTCCAAGCGAGTTCCTAGCGCAGATTGGAGAGATTTCCAAAAGCGAGATATAAAACGGCCATCGCGATCGGATATGATGCTCAAAGGAGTACCATGGCGGCAGACAATCTCCTTGACATAAAGCTGCGCGAGTTGCTCAACACGGTAGTTTTCACGAATGGGCAGGAAGTGAGCAGACTTAGTCAAACGATCCACTATTACCCAAATGCTATCATGTTTGCTTGCTGTCAAAGGTAACTTGGTAATGAAGTCCATCGCTACACATTCCCATTTCCACGTAGGAATCTCTGGTTGTTCGAGCAAACCAGATGGGCTTTGATGTTCAGCTTTTACCTTAGAACAAGTCAGGCATTTAGCTACGAACACAGCAATATCCTTTTTCATACCGGGCCACCAATAAGTAATGCGCAAATCCTTGTACATCTTATCAGCGCCAGGATGAACGGAATACCGAGATTTGTGCGCTTCACTCAGGATATCAGCGCGAAGATTCTCATCACAGGGAATCCAGATGCGATTAAGATAGCAGAGAATTCCACTTAGATTAGGGACAAAGTGCGCTTCCGCGCCACACGCTAACTCGGCGCGAAGGTTACCATTACTGATGGATGCGCGCTGCGCGTCACGAATGCGCGATTCAAGGTTGCTTTGGATCGGCGCGAAGTGAAGCTGCGTGCGCGGCAAGATACAGTTAAGTTGGCAGGGTTTTCGGCTGAGCGCATCGGCTACCACATTAGCCTTACCAGGATGATACCGGATCTCACAATCGTAATCGCTGATGAGTTCGTTCCATCGGCGTTGCCTCATGTTAAGTTCCTTCTGATCAAAGATATGCTGAAGGCTTTTATGGTCAGTGTAGAGGATACACTTAGTACCATAAAGGTAGTGTCTCCAGATCTTCAAGGCAAAAACAACTGCACCAAGTTCGAGGTCGTGAGTTGTATAATTCTTTTCATGAACCTTAAGTTGCCTTGATGCGTAAGCGATAACCTTGCCTCGTTGCATAAGGACACAACCGAAACCTTGGTTGGAGGCATCGCAGTACACGACAAAATCATCATTACCCTCAGGTAGCGCAAGAACAGGAGCTTCACACAACAAACGCTTGAGCGTTAGAAAGGCTTCTTCTTGCTTCGAGCCCCAAATATATGGTTTACCTTTGTGCGTTAGAGCTGTTAAAGGCAAAGCGATTTTCGAGAAGTTCGAAATGAAGCGCCGGTAATAACCAGCTAAGCCCAGAAAGGAACGGATCTCAGAAGGGGTGGTCGGCGTAATCCAGTTCTTGATTGCTTCAATTTTGGATGGGTCGACATGGATACCCATCTTGTTTACAACATGACCAAGAAACTGTACTTCATCGGACTAGAATTCACACTTGGAAAGCTTAGCATTGAGCTGCTCGGTTCGAAGCTTTTGCAACACCAACCGAAGATGTTGCTCATGCTCGGCCTTGGTCTTAGAATAAATCAGAACGTCATCGATAAACACAATCACGAATTTATCCAAGAAAGGCCTACACACCCGATTCATTAGATCCATGAAAACGGCGGGTGCGTTGGTTAAACCGAAGGACATGACCAAGAATTCAAAATGGCCATAACGAGTTCGAAAAGCAGTCTTCGGAACATCTTCATCGCGGATGCGCAACTGGTGATAGCCAGAGCGGAGATCGATCTTCGAGAAACAAGAGGCACCTTGGAGTTGATCAAAGAGGTCGTCAATACGCGGTAAGGGATACCGGTTCTTAATGGTGAGTTTGTTCAACTCGCGGTAATCAATACACATGCGAAACGATCAATCTTTCTTTTTAACGAACAACACCGGAGCACCCCAGGGCGAAGAGCTAGGGCGAATGAATCCTTTAGCAGTCAACTCTTGAAGTTGGCTTGCCAATTCTTGCATCTCAGCGGGCGCAAGACGGTAAGGAGATTTAGCTACGGGGGAAGCACCAGGGACAAGATCAATACGGAACTCGACTTCACGAGCGGGAGGGATACCAGGAAGATCATCAGGAAAAACTTCAGGAAAATCACGCACAACAGGGATATCGCGAAGCTTCTTCTTTCCTTCATCGGGTTTAACCACATGGGCTAAGAATGCAATACACCTTTTCCTCATGAGTCTTTGGGCTTCGGCGCAGGACATAAGTTTAAGACCGCGGGAGGGTTTTTCGCCGTAGATGTGAAGATCATCATTTTCTCGAGGTATGCGAATCATCTTTTTGGCGCAAATAACTTCGGCGCGATTATGCGTAAGCCAGTCCATACTAATAATAACATCAAAGCTTCCAAGAGGCATGGGGATGAGGTCGATCAGAAAATCGTTTTCGTTAAGGTTAAGCGTGCAATCTTTAATCACTGAGTTAATTAAAACAGTTTCGCCATTAGCCAATTCAACTGAAAAATTCTCTTTTAATTCGCTGCGCGGTCGCGCAAGCTTCTGCTCAAACGCGCGAGAAATAAAACTTCGATCGGCGCCAGTATCAAAAAGTACAGAAGCATAAAATCCATTAAGCAAAAATGTACCATTAACTACATCATTATTCGCTTGCGCTTGGTGCGCGGTTAAGTTAAAAGCTCGTCCGCGTGTCACTTGGTTCGAAATCTGGTTCACCGGATTCGCTTGTGTGATTTGCACTTGTAGTCTCGGGCACGCGTTCCGGAAATGACTGGGATCACCGCAGTTATAGCACGACTTGGGTCGTGGGTTTTGGTAGGTTGGTTGTGGGTTCTGCGGGTAGACTGGTGGTGTTGGTGCGATTGGGTTGGTGGGAGGGACTCTACAGTATTCGGCAGAGTGACCAACGCGGCCACATCGGTTACATTGTCGACACGGGGTTTGGGTTGGGTGGTGAAGTCTACAGGTTGGGCAAAAGGGTTGATTTCCTGTGTAAGGTTTCTTAAGTGGCGGGGCAGGGAGTGCGGGATTGGTTAAGGCATAGTTATGGACTACAGGAGGTGTTGGGTAGGCTGACAGAGGGTTAGGCGCGTAAACTGGAGGTTGGTAGATGGGTTGCTGGACAATGGACGGGTTGGTAAGCGCATAGGCCTTGCGCCTGCGCTTGAGGTTGTTACGGTTTGAGGGTTCTGGTTTGGTTTCAGTTGGTTCAGGAACAGTCTTGGTGAGTTTGGTCTTCTCAGATCCCCGCAGGAACAGGGTTCCTGCTCTGACATGGTTGTCGCTGAGCACAGCGGCCAACTCGATGGCGTCAGAGAGGGTTACTGGGTTTCTGGCCCATACAGAATCTTGAATTTCCATGGGGAGACCCCCAAGGAATTTCTCTATGGCTCGGCGGGAAGGGGTAACAAGGTGAGGGACAAGCAAACTTAGTTCATGGAAACGCGTCGCGTACTCGCGCGCTTCGCCACTGTATTGCTTAAGATTCCAAAATTCTTCCTCCAAGCGCTTAACTTCGTTGGGAGGGCAGAATTCTCGCGTCAGAATTTCCTTAAATTCCTCCCAGAGCATGTTGGAAGCAGTTTCTGCGCCACGCGCATGAGCTACTCCATTCCACCATGTAAGCGCTCTAGATTCCAGGACACTGGAAGCATATAGGGTTCGTCTGTCTGAGGGGCATTGGGTGTGGAGGAAAGTGTTTTCTATTTTCTCAAGCCACTGGAGCATCACGGTGGCTCCTTCAAGACCTGTGAACTTTGGAGGGTTACCCGCGTTAAAGGACTTAATGTTGTAACCAGAGGTGTTAGCATTGTTTTGGTTTAAGGCTTGGGCTATTGCGGCGGCCATTTCCTGGGAACGTTGCTGCGAACGTCTGCGCGCGGCTTCTTTCTTCTTGAGATGGCGAGCTGATAGTGGAGGCATTCTATAAAAGTTTTAATTTTAGTTAATATCTTGGTTTTAGCGCAAAGTATAACCTCGAAAAGCTTGGTTTCACGGAGTCAGTTACTGTCAAAAGTTAAAGTAAAATAAATGACCCTAAATGCAGACTTAATAAAGGTAACAAATTCGAATCAAGAATCGACAATTCATGTATCACCATGACTTTCCGAATTCCCAATTTAAAATATACGAGCAAACGAGTATTGGAGATTGACGATTCATGTATCACCATGACTTTTCAATCTTCAATATAAAATATACAAGAAAATGAGTATTGGAGGTTGACAATTCATGTATCACCATGACTTTTCAAGTCTCCAACCTCAGAACATAATCGTAAATGGAAATTGAAAATCAACTATTCATGTATCACCATGACTTTTCGGATTTTCAAATCCAACAAACGAATATGTAAGAAAAATCAATAAAAATCGAATTTCAATTAAAAATCGAAATATCGCGAAATAAAACATAAGATCATATACTGCGCAAGCGCGAGCATATTCATAAATAACGAGTAATTAACAATAAGCGTGCAAACATGAGATTTCTCTCATGCGCGAGAGGGGACTCTTAGGTATTCTAGGCCGTTACGTCTAACCACCTATCCTAAAGTCAACGAGCTCTGATACCAATCTGTAACACCCCGACCAAAGGCGGATTATACATCGGGGCGCCACATATTGTTTCATTACTCGTGACACTATTGGGTGTCAATATTTAATAAATTCATTCATTCGCGCACGCGCAAAGTAAACAAGATAACATAAATCATCATAAATCAATATATTATAAATCATAATATTCGAACAGCAAAAACTTGTCTTGATACATTTTAATCTAGGTCCAAAATAAAGAAAACTTCCTACGTGTCCACAAGCTCCAAAACAGCTACTGCAAACCTGAACATGTGTTAAAATAAACGTCAAACACTTGCGTGTTGGTGAGAAATCAAGTTTAATATCATACATAGATAACAATAAATCTGCGCGCAACACGTGTATGTCTGGTGTTTAACAAGGGTGCAATCAGATTGTGATCAAGCCTAAATAGATCATAGCTCATAGTTCAATCCGTGCTCCCAATTGAGCACAAAAAAACGAGAAAACATCTGTGCAAGTGTAAACAAAGAAAACCGTAAACGATAGGTCTCCCGTGTTCATCTAATGGATCCATGAAAACTGCGGAATAGGCCGAACAAAGCGGTTAATGATACACACATACAATTAACAGCCAAGTAAACGTCCTCAACACATGGGATACTGCGCGACTAAAGTTCATAAACAAGTTTAAGACTCTAAGTTTGTACGAACACATGAACATCCCAAAACATTAAAAATAAAAAGAGATTAGGTACGAGATTACTCACTTGATAAACGATGCGGTGCAAGATAAAGCAAGAACCAACTTTAAACAAGCACAAGTTAACCTATAAGTAAGATTATTGTTTTAATGATTTGTTTTAACTCTTGATTATAAGCTAGCATAATTAATAAGTAAGTTATTATATATCTTATATATTACCGGAAAAGCAGGGCAGAACAGGGAGGAATACGGAGGCAAGGGGAGAGACGGCAGAGGATCAACGGCAGAGAGCAAGGAAGAACAGGAGAGATTAAGTGCTTGTGTGTGTAGTGTTAGGAAAAAAATAATACTATTATTTATAGAGAAACCCTAGGGAACACAATCCCTAGAAAAGGGGAAAAGATCTCAAAAAGCAAAAGATTCCAAAAGCAAAAGATATCAAAAGATATGGTAGCAGGGAAAAAGAGAAAAAGCTGACAGGTTAACAGTAAAAAGGCATGGGCGGATCAGATAAAGGTACTGGTCAAGCATGGAAAAAGCAGATTTCCAAAGATAATGTCAGTCACTTTTTCTGCCAACCAATGGGGTTGGTGCGCATGCTGCGCCAAAAGTGGCTTTTCAGACATAAAGCAGATTAGGTCAACAGCACAAAAGATAAGACAACACAAAATCAAACGGCTAGATTAAACAGAAGAAAACTCAAAGGGTTTAGCGCGAGAAGGCTCGAGCGCGAAGGCAGACACAGAAGGTCAAGAGAGCGCGAGCGCGAAGGCAGACAGAACCAACCTTAACGCGTCGCGGAAAGAACTACATTTCTAAGCGCGCCGCGGGAAGAATCACATTTCTTAGCGCGCCGCGGGAGGTACTAAAATTCCTAGCGCGCCGCGGGAAGAACTATAATTCTTCGCGCGTCGAGGGATGAACTACGATTCTTAGCGCGCTGCGAGAAGAACTACAAATCCTTAGCGCGTCGCGGGAAGAACTACCGTTCTTAGCGCGCTGCGAGAAGAATTACAATTCTTAGCGCGCTGCGAGAAGAGTTCGTCTCGCGTATCGCTGTAACAGGTGGTCTTCACGCAGGATTCCTTGTAAGGGGTCTGGCGCGTGGAGCTGCGCAGACAACCTTAGGCGGGAAGGAACAAAGGACAAGCAAAGAGTTAGAAGAAAAAGAGGGAAACAAGGCTTAAGGGCGGGACGGCGACAAGAGGGAAAAGAAGGCGGAAAGAGAGAAGGAAGAGGGACGGGACGGCGGAAAGAAAGAGAGAGAAAGAGGCGGGAAGGAAAATATATTATTATTATTAAAAATAAAGTATAAGTATAAATAAATATTAAATCATAAAAGAAAGAGATCGGATAAGGGAAACGGGTACCTGGGTCGGGTCGGATCGGGGCAGATGTCACATCAGGTGTGGAAAATTAGGACATCTCTCTTGGGAGTGTAAGGATCACCATAGGTGTTACAACTGTGGAGGACGTGGACACCTAGCAAGGGACTGCAGAATACCGAATGAAGGGCGTGAAGCGGAGAAGAGTGCTTGAGGTTTAACAGTTTCCTCTGCATGCTTGGAAAATATCATTCAAGAAGGCTAGCTACTAGCCATAACTTTATTTTATGTTATGTTTGACTTATTAATGACTCTATGCGTGTTAATTTTTATATTGAAGTTTAGACTGGTGGTTATTAATCATGATATGAACTGTTTTGAATTCATGTGGGTTATGATAAATAGATGTATTGAATTAGAGCGTCGCCTTAGGAGTTAGCGTTATTATATAAAACAAGGTTTCTCGGGAAGGCGAGACGAGACTTGGCATTGAGGGCCTCATGGACAAGCTACCTTAATAGCTAAAACACATGATCACCGCTAGATGACTACAAGTCAGGAGTAAGAAGGATAACCCAGAAAGCAAAGGCGATTCAATAAAGTGTGTAAATATAAGAAGTTTCTTTTTAAAGAAATAAGCTAGGTTTCGAGGACGAAACCTCTTTAAGGAGGGAAGACTTGTAACATCCCGAAATTTCTAAAGTAATATTTAATATATTATTTTGTCGGGTGAAATAAACGAGTTAGTGGAACGATAATAATAACAACAAAATATGAAGACTTAGTAGGATAATTAGATGGGATTAGATATGGACCAAAAGGAAATATGGGCCTTCGGTCCATGGGCTTAAGGGAGTATAAATACCCCCTTAAACCCCAATCCTTTCCATTCCATCCATTTATCCATCCTAATCTCTACACACTCCAAAACACACACAACCCGAACCAAGATCCAAAGGCAAGGACCCGAGCTCGTTGGTGCTAGATCGTCGTGACGAACCAAAGCAACAAGACCAGCTCGTGTTCGTAGTTCGACTCATTTACGGTACGTTTATATCGAGAACATGTTCGTTTGGGTTTGGATTAGTATAGAAATGATAGATCGGTGTTTGTATGGTAAAAACGAATCCTACAAAGCTAAACTTACTGAAAATGGTTAAGATTTGATGGGTTAATTGATTGATAAAAGAACCCATAACCTATATGCCTAAATCGCACCCCTTAAACATCGATGTTAGGCCGATTTAATGGTTGGGGTTTGTAGGCGCTGGTCAGACGATTCCGTGGATACCTAAATCGAGTTATTTGATTAAGAAACGAAGATGATTAAGGACGAACAGTAGCTGCAGCCGACAACTTCGCCTGCAAGCTAAGTTCGCCTGATGAACTTCGCCTGCAAAGCTAAGTTCGCCTGATGACAACTTCGCCTGAAAGCTAAGTTCGCCTGATGACAACTTCGCCTGAAAGCTAAGTTCGCCTGATGACAACTTCGCCTAAAGCTAAATTCGCCTAAGGTTTAACTTCGCCTAAGTCAAGTTCGATTAGAAAATAAATTATAAGCGGTAAGTAAAAGTAATCTAATACTAGGCCACCAGATTAAATCAGGCGAGTATTGATACGTGTAACTTATACAGTCAGCCGAGCTCAGTTAAAGAAGGGATTTACAACTATCGGAGGAAGAAGCAGAGTTCAGGTGAGTTTCTAGCCCCATTTTCCTTGTTATGTTTTCGGGGCTGTGTGCATACTCGATGTGGAGTGTGAATACACTTACCTTAAGTGGTAAGTGTATGCTATAGATGTTATACAAGTAGCTAATAAATAATGTTTGCCGGTGCGTGAACGATCTTCGGATATTGAACGTATCGCCAAGGATAGTGACTGTCAAGTGGTTATTAGTGTGTATGATTGTTGATGTTACTTGCTTATTATGTAAATAATGTGCTGATAGGAAGTGGGTTATAGACAAGTAGAAGTATAGTGTGATAGAAGTGGATAGGGGTCTAGTAATAGAGTTAGGGGCATAACGTGAGCACGTGGTAGAGTGAGTCTATGCGTGTCTTCGTTATTAAAGTGGCATAAGTGGCATAAAGTGGCACAAGTGGCATAAAGTGGCATAAAGTGGCACAAGTGGCATAAAGTGGCATAAGTGGCATAAAGTGGCACAAGTGGCATAAGTGGAATAAAGTGGCACAAGTGGCATAAAGTGGCACAAGTGGCATAAAGTGGCATAAGTGGCATCAATGGTTAAGCTGTAGGGGTAATTAATTGGCTAAGCTGTAGGGATAATTAAGTGGTTGAGAAGTAGCGGGTTAGACAATGGGTTAAGTGTCTTCGGACACGTATATGATGCATGTAGTGGTTGTATGATAAGTTGCTTGATTAACTAGAACTCACTCAGCGTAGCTGACTTTTAGTATGCACGCAGGTGAGTAGAATGAGTCAGCTAGCTTGAGCGGGCACATGGTGGGCGAATAAGAGACTGGCATCCGAAGACTCAAGATGTTTTAATGTAATTGACGTTTATTTTGGAAGACAAGAATGTTTAATTAAGGCAAGTTTTGGATTGCTGTAACGTTTCATGAAAGTTTTTATTTTCCGCGAAAGTTTTAATGAACTCTGATTTGTAAGAACTGTGTTTATGAGTAAATCCGACGCGAAAGTAGGGCTACCGGGTTCGGGGCCTTACACACTAATATAAAATCAGTAGCGAAACCAGAACATTTCAATCGAAGGGTTACGACATAAACGTTTTTTTTATACTATAAATAGAACGAACCATTACATCTTCGACATCCACGTTGACAAAAAGCTCTCTTTTGATATAACATACAAGTACTAATATAATATCAGTAGCGAAACCAGACCATTTCAATCGAAGGGTTACGACATAAACATTTTTTTTATACTATAAATAACCTCCAAAGCCACGTAATTATTTAAATATCTTTTATCAACAAGCTTAGCTTGAATTGTTTTTATCGTATTATCCCAAAACTTCTCTAAACAGCAAAAATGTTCCTTAATTATATATTCTGTTAAAAGAAAAAAATAGAAAAGTTCAAAACAAATTCAATAAATCTAATGTAAATACTAAATAGTAAAAATTATTGTTTAATTTATATATTTTGTTAAAAGGATTGAAAAACTTAGAAAAAGACAAATAAATGAATAAAAGTTATCATAAATAATCTAATAACCTGATTAATAAAGTAAGAATTAAATTTCTAGAAAGAAAATATATATCTATATATACTACTAAAGAAATTCATTTTGGCTCGTTTTTATTAGTTGATTTTACTATATTACAAAAATAATAAGCCTCGTAGAATTTGTTACTAATAAAATAATTCAAAATTAAAATAATAATAATCATTTAATCTATATAATAAATATTATTAAAAATATTCTTTTTTGCTCATTCCTATTGGTTGATTTTACTATATTCCAAAAATAATAAACCCTCATAGAATTTGTTACTAATAAAATAATTTAAAATTAAAATCATAATAATCATTTAATTGAATGCGTAACCAGCTGGGCTAGCGCAGTTGGCCAGGCAAAGGATGGGAAGACACGGGTTCGATCCCTGATTCCGACCGGATTTTCCCTGATGCATAAAAGCCTTTCGTGCCTTCGGGCGAGGTGAGGGGGGTTTTACCAGGAATGCCAAATGATCCTTAGGTTCCAGCGTGGTCCCGATAATGTCAACATAGTCTGGACCGAGGGTGATGGGGCCGTGAATGCGGTCGCGTTATCACTTAACTGAGAAAGTCGTCGTTCAAAAAAAATTTTAATTGAATGCGTTTCCTCCTAGACAACCAGTAATCGACCCGTGTACGTTTCATAACCCTAATTTTCATTCCTTTCTCTCAAACTCACTGTTTGCGAATAACACCATTTTCAAATTATCTTATTTGATTATGTATCTTTCCCTCAATTTAACATGCTTCGTGTCTACAATGCTATCAAGTTCTTAGTGTTTTTTGAAGAGTTTAGAATTGCCAAATTGGAATCACTGTTTGGACTAATATAAGCAGAAGTTATTGTTTCTTATATGGAGGTAATCATAATCTTTTCTCTCTATATACTTTTGCATTAATTTTGCCTAAAGTTTGACATTTTCTGCTAATTCATTTTTGTTTGGCATTTACACATATTGAATTAACTACAAATGAATTTTAAATTAAAATTGAACTACTTTTCTTATTATTTGCTAATATTGCTTCACAATTGAAGCTTTAGATATAGAAGATGATAAATTGCTATTCTTTATTGATGAGTCACTTATGCTCCAATAAATTGTTCTATCCTTGCTCCTTTTGTTAGTAAATTATCAAACTTTAGACACGCGCACCTATGTTGCAAAATCAAATTTAAAATTTGGAGATCATAAGGAAAATAATATACAGTAAATGGCAAATTAAGAATTCTCATGGACAGAATTCCCAAGATAACGAGTTTGGGTCAAAACCAGTTGTTTTAGATTATAGTATAAACTTAAAAGACAAATTTATTAAAGATGCATTCTTAATTTTTATGTTATTTTAAACAAGCGGGTCGGGTTGGATGGAGTAACAGGCCAAATTAGATTCGGGTCAAAATGGGTAATAATGATCATAATGAGTTCGGGTCGAAACGAGTCGTTTAAAAAACTATTAAATCAGAATAAGTCAAAAGAGCTAACTTTATTTAATTAGTAGGATATGAAGAGTTGGTTTTGGTGCGTATCAATTACATAATATAGACCAAGGGTATAGAAGTCGTAACACATGCTGTTTACATTCGGGCTTTCTTATCAAGTAAGGCTCATATTTGAAATTACAAATTTGAGACGCCATATGTGTCAAAGATAGTTAGTAATGGGCCTAGTTATGTGGTTGTATCCAATGAGATTAGTTGATCATTCACAAGAGTATTGAGAATTTAATTACAAGAAAAGACTTATTACAATTGAACTATTGATAATTTTTTTTAAGTTGATCCTTTCAGAGAGCTATTTGTATTTGAGGATTTTTTTGAATTGGTACGTCATTATAAAAATATTATAGTTTTATCTTTCTTTTTTGATTGGTTATATGCGATAGGATTTTGTGGATATACATAAACTTTCAGCGATAATATTTGGCAACATGACTACAAGTTGGTCATCCTTTGTCTTCGAGGTGACAAGTTTGTGCATGTTACTACTTATAATGTGTTGGTTAATTTTTCCATGTAATATGTAATTTTAAGTAGCATTGTAATATAAAACGCAGTTTTATTAATAATATATGATAATTTTAGTAAAAAAGCTTGGGCCACCATAACCATCATCTCTTTCAAATTACACTAATATTAATATTAAATATATAAAATAGCCACATTTATTTGGCATAATATATTTATGATGGTTTAAATAGAAATTAGTTTAAAAAATTTATAATTTCATAAAATGAATTTTTAACACATATTGTTGTGACACACTAAATTAAATAAAATATATAGGATTAGTTTTTACAACAAATAAATTATTCGAGGTAAAATGATCTAATTTATGAATACTGTTATATCACGCAAAATTAAATAAATATATAGAATTATTTTTCATAACAAATTAATTATTCAAAGTAAAACGATCTATTTTATGAAAATTTGAAAATGTTTAAGTGAATGAAACAAAATAAGGAACCCTTTTGTATAGTTTTTTTTATAGATGGTTTTATGTTCACTAAAATGAATTATTAGTTTTGTGATTATTAAAATGCATTTTTATATGTGATTTAAGGACAAACATAACATTTATTTAAAATAATTTGACACAAATACAAAATTTATAAATTGTTTAATATATAAACACACACACACACACACACACACATATATATACAATTGGTACCTTCAGATAAAAAAATTTCTATTTAAGTTTTAGAGAAGACAGTTTTCTGTTGTAGTTTGGTTTTGCAATAATCATCAACAAAAGTCTAGGCCAGTCTTTAGCAAGAGTTGGCATACTTAAAAGACCCGTTTTACACATGGTGAACTTTATGTAGATTTATCAAGAATGAAGAGTAGAGATGAACAAAAAATAAATACTTATTTTAGATAAGCAAAAGAAAGTTGCAAGCAAAGCAAAAAAATATTGTTTGTAAGTAAAAATTTGCAGCTTTTGAAGTTTATGTTTTAAAGTTTAAAGTTTTGTTTGTAAACATTCTACTATGTAATGCCATTTTGTGTAAGTCCGTGTTTTTCAATATTATGTTTTCGTTTGAATATGACTTACAATTATAAGTTATATTTATATCTCAAAATAATATATTAAAAAATTATTGTCGTTTGAAATTATATATACGTTATTTGAACGGTTTTTTATATTTCTGCCTGTGTAATACACGGGTCAATAACCTAGTGTAACTAATAAATAAATAGCGTTTTAGTAAAAGCTAATAGTTACTTGAGTTTTTTCCCAAACTAGTGTTGGTGGAAAAACTATTTACCATTTTGGTATTCATGAAAAACTATTTACCAAACTAGTGTTTTCTACATATTTTTCACATTTTACTTTTAAATCAACATATTAATGTATTTTTATTTCTTCTATTAGTTAATCCATTATCTATTTTTATTTCATACTTATATATTTTCATTTTAGTAACCCGATAGCTTCTTTTTTTTATATTTTTTTTCATTCAACATTTTATTATTTTTTCTAAATATTTTTTTTATTTTATTTCTTCTTTTATTTGATTTTTTTATCTAATATATTTTTTTAACTTTTTCTTTTTCTAAAAAATATATATTCATTTTATGGTACTTTTTTTTTGGTTTAGTTCAGGTACTGCAACGAACCTAATTCATAAAACTTTATTCACGTCAAATGGTCATTGCAACACATAGTTTTACCGATATTTAGTGTTATTTTTTTGAATAT
Organism: Bidens hawaiensis; assembly: GCF_021521415.1. NCBI lineage: Eukaryota > Viridiplantae > Streptophyta > Magnoliopsida > Asterales > Asteraceae > Bidens > Bidens hawaiensis. The sequence goes on along the minus strand of NW_027492035.1, from coordinate 651,744 downwards.
ATTAATTTTATGAATTTATTTTTCAGGTTTAGTTCCGGTACCATGGAACCTAACCGATACTAACGCGAATTCAATTCCATCAGTAATGGCTAGGTTCACTACATTACCGGAATAAACCAAAAAAAATCGTAAAATATAATATTTAAAGAGGAAAATAAGAAAAATACACCACAGGCGTTGGTAAAACCCAGGAATTGCGGTGACCATTCGACACGAATTAGGCCAGTATCGGTTAGGTTATACGGTACCGGAACTAAACATGAAAACTAAATTTGTAAAATGAACATATTTAATACAAAAAATAACAACATAAATTGGTAAAACTCGGGCGTTGGTAAAACCCATATGTCGTGGCTACTATTCGACACAAATTCGATCGGAATTGGTTATGTTCGCTACGATACTAAAAGTAAACCCAAAAATAAAATTCATAGACTGATCAATATATTCTAAAAACAAAAGGAAAAAAATTATATATTAAAAAAAATCAAATGAGAGAAGTAATAAAAAAAAAGATTTATAACGAGTAACTAAAGAAAAATAAGAGAAGGTTGAATAAGAAAAAAAATGTATATATTGATCAAAACAAAATATATAAGAAAAGTAAAATACAAATAGATAATAGATTAACTAATAGAAGAAATAAAAATACATTAATATGTTGATTTAAAAGTAAAAAGTAAAAAATGGGTGGAAAACACTAGTTTGATAAATAGTTTTTAATGAACACCAAAATGGTAAATAATTTTTCCATCAACACTAGTTTGGGAAAAAATTCATAGTTATTTTATTTAATTTATAAAACAATTTATAAAAAGAAAAAGAAAATCTCTTATCTATATTTAATAGTATGCATAAACATTGAGTGGCAACAAAGGACAAAAAGGCATTCATTATTTCTTTTACCTTACTGGGAAAACAACGAAAAATTAAGTCAGTGAATGGACCGAACATGCGACCTTCACCTGCCCGATTGCGAAACGGAAGACTTGCCATTACACCATATCAATCATCTATGGGATGGGTTCCATCTACTAATTTATATGGGTATTTTAAAAATTTAATATATTGTCTCTAAAATTTTTTTAAAAATATTGGTGTCCCAGGACCCCGGTCCTTTATACGTGAGTCCACCCCTGGTGCCATCACAATAGATTAACTCTCTAGCGTAACACACGGTGGGACGAAAACCTGGATGGGCTCAGGATTCGAACTGACAACCTTTGCACAAGGCCTAACTCAAATCATTCATTGTCAATATCTACCCAAATATGACACAAGTGGTATTCGAACTAGAGTCTCCACTGGAGAACCCAAACCTCTTATCACTAGGTCACAAATTGAGGATACTTACATTATTATATAATTGAAATTAAACATTTTTATATATATTTTTATTGGACGTTTGAGATATAACCAAGTTCGCTCGATGAATCATTTTATCATTGAAGAAACACTAAGTGACCCTGTACAGATTATAGATAATCTGGGGGTTAAGTAATGTTTCCCACGGATGAGGTCTAGCTGAGAAGGCTGTTCTTCAGGAGACCTGCAAAACAAACACCGTAAGCTCGTCACTGAGAAGGGGGGGTTCCTCCTTGTGACCACCCTCCGGCGTGAGAATCAGACTAGGTTGCTCTGAATATAAGTGTATATTAAGAGATTGCTAGATAACTGGATAGCAGATGATCTTACCATTCCAAGATGTTGGAGTATTTATAGCCGAAGGTAGGTTTCCTAGAAGGTACAGCCGGCTGAATAGTATTCCTGTTCTACCAACAGTGGACTATGCACATGCCATACTGGTTGGTGGATAGATTACGGCCAACAGTAACTATGTCGGCTGCACTATTCCTCCAACTGTGGATTATGCACGTCCTACCTACTGTGGATTATACGCAGGCCATGTTGGTTGGTGAATAGGTTACGGCCAACAGTAACACTATCTCACCAACTGTAGGCTGCGCACGCCCTACAGTAAGGGTTGGTGAGTAGGCAGCGGCTAATAGTGACAAACAGTACTAGAGGGTGCTCCTCCTCGCACTGTTGTCGGTGAGCTGTCACCCTGTGATTGGCTCATGGGTTGTTCTGGTCAGATCGTCTGTCCTATCCATACCTTGGTAGGTATAGTACAGAAGATCTTTCAGAATCATACAGACTGGCTCATTTAGGCGGGATTGTTCCCGCCTTGCTCATTCCTTCATGTGACTACTGAAGTATCTATTGTCTTGTGCGTGTAGCCCTGCTGTCCGCGGGTAGCCTTCCCTGATGGCTTGTATCCGCAACTGCGGGAACAGGCGGGGTACTTCACCATTGGGAGGCTTTCCCTGCGTGTACAGCTTGCGTACTGCGCGTAAGGTTCTATGAGCATGGTGGGTCCTGCGGGAGCAGATGGTCTTTGCGCAGACGTCCCTGTTTAAGGTGAGTCTTGCGGGACCAACTGGGCTCTGCTGGGACCTACCTCTTCAAGTCCCCCCAGTCCAATGTTCTTCTCATGAATGTTCAATAAAGTGAGGTGAACTTTTGGACTTTAATCAAGGGGTTTTGAAAAGGTTTTTAGTTTTAAGGTTCTCCGTGGGGATTCTTCCCGCGGATTTCCTAATGTCACTTGCAAAAATTCCCTATTTTTTTGCTTGATCTTTGGGTATGATGCGGGTAGGTATGTAACCTTCTCGCAAGTCAGGAACGTTGAGTCTCACTTGTGTGGATTCTCCTTGAGGTTTTAGTGGTTTTGAACATAGTGATCAATTATGTTTAAACCACCAATTCCATCCTGGAGCCTCAAAACAATGTATTTCTCGACGTTCCCGCTATGCGGGGATGTTATTTCCGTTTCCACAAGCATTGCCCAAAAGATCCTTCTTGGTTTCAATTCCCTGCGGAGCGCTAGGTATGTGAAGGGTTTTGCCTTGACACTGTACCCGCGCTCGTCTTACAGTTACTTTACTTTCAAGGTACCTCTGGCGTCAATTCCCTGCGGGTGCTAGGTATGTGAAGGGTTTTGCCTTAACACTGTACCCGCATCCGTCTTATGGTTACTTGGTTGCCAAGGTAAGGGGTATTTTCCCGCTTACTTTTGAATCTTTTTGAATTTTGAATTTTGAAATTCGAAAGGTTGGTAAGGATAAGAACAGTCCAGACATCTGAAACGTCGTGCGACGGTTTCTTCTGACTGTGTCAGGACGTGCAGGAAGTTATGGTGACGTGACAGAACATGGTCATTCCAGTCGCTTTTTCAGGCGCGTGGGCATGATTTTTCGGGCGCGTGGCCGCGAAATTACTGGCACGCGTCCTGTCAACAGCTGTTGCCAGCTTGCTTTTTGCCACGTGTCATAGTTTCATTGCACATTCGATTTCTCTCTCCTCCGCATTAAATTCACCGCATTAATTGCGATTACTATATAAAGGGGGAGAGGGTTATTTGCAATTCACACTTTCCACTCTTCTCTTCATCTTTAAGGCGATTTCCGGCGAATACTCCTTTATTTAATCGAGCATTCTCTCGAAATCGTTTTCTTCTTCCTCTGCAAGATGTCTTCACGTGATGCTGAAGCTGTGGCCGACGACAGGAGTACTGCTGGCGAGTGCCAGTGTGCTCTGCCCGGCGATCAGTACCGGTATGTTGTCAGGAAGTTCATGCTCGATCCCCTCGAGCCTGAGTTTCCTGAATCCCACCAGACCGTGTACGATGCCCCCAGAGGCAAGATCGGGGTTTATGTTGCGTTTTTTGTCTATGGGAATCTTAGATTCCCATTGACAAAATTTGTTTACCGTGTCCTTGAGAGGCACGGTGTTCATTTGACCGAGCTGCACCCCATGGCGATCGCCAAGATTCGCCATTTAGAGTGGGTGTGCCGGATTTTGGGCATCGAGCCCCATGTGGACCGCCTGATGACCTTCTATACCTGGAGGTGCATCCAGGGGTGGTACACCCTGACGACCCGCATTAAGGGTCTGAAGATTTGCGACACCGAGCGCAGTCTTCGCGCGTGGAAGCAGGAATTCTTCTACATTTCTGCCCGCGCCATCCCCCTTGCCATGAAGTTTAAAAATGGCCAAGCGATACCGAGCCTTCACGCCCCCAACTACCAGGAGGCGGAATGGTTTTCGAAGATATCCCGGATCCAATCTCCGGTTTACCGGTTTGCGGAATCCGGGATGGTTATGTTAGGGATGAGCCGGGTGTGGAAAGATGCGTCTCAGGTTCCCATCATTCTCGAATACGGTTTGAACTCTATTCCCTATGGTATGTCTTGTCTTTCTTTTTGATACAAGTTTGTCTTCTAACTGTTTCTTTCTTTCAGAGGGAAATAATTTGGAGTCGCTTCTGTTCCCGCGGGAAACCGACGGTCCCGCGCGGATGGGTACTCGTGCTCTGGACGAGGGCGAGTTGCCCATCCTGGAGCAAACGGCGGATCGTTTTGTGGAGGTCTATCCGCTGGGCCACGAGATCCTGAGCCACCGGCGGCCAGGTAAGGCGATATTCTTTCCTCAATCCCTCAATGCTGTACCCGTTGTTGGAATTCTTGACCTGTCTTCTTCTGAGGAATCTTCAGATGCTCCTCCACTGGTGCGGAAGAAGAAAGCTGCTGCCGGCGGGAAAGGGAAGGAGAAGGCCTCCACGGCTGGTCCGGTGGTTCTATCTGACTCGGAGTCAGATAGTGAAGAGGTGGCGGGGAAGCCCGGTGGTGAGAAGACCACTGCTCCGGAGGCTACGTCCGTTACCTCCGGAGAACCGACGAAGACGACGGTGACCGGTACCAAGAGGCCGGCTCCATCGGGTTCCTCCCCGCCCGTCCGTACGTTCAGGGTTAAGAAAACCCGTAAGTACAATCATAGTTGTCTTTGTAGATTTATTACTTCATAAATTTATCTAACACTTTCTTCTTTATGCAGGCGTGGATGTTGACGCACTCCGGGGTGAAACGCAGGGGAGTACCTCCCCGCCAATGACGGTAGGCTCGGTCAGCCTTCCTGAGGCATCGACCCAGGCGCCTGCGCCTGCATCCGCTGGTCCAGTTGCTCATTCCTTTGAGCCAACTGTTCCGGCCGAGATGACGTCACCGCCGGCCGTGAGTGCGATTTTTACAGCATCCTTCACGGAGCCGGCGGTTACTGCTGCTGATGAGGCGGCGACCGCGGCGGCGACCACAACGGCGACCACGGCGGCTGCCACCATGCCCGCGCCACCGGCACCGACGGCCGGACCATCAGGTACGCGCAGGGCTTCCCGCCGATCTTTGCCACCTTCCCGTCTGCCTGACCTGTTGGATGGATTTCCTTTAGGTTCAGGTGATGGGTTTGGCGGCTATCGGCCTGTCATTGACCCTACAGGTGCGTAGGGTTCCTTTCTTTTTCCCTTATGTTTTTTATCATCTTTTCCTTACTGCTTTTGTTTCTTTTGCAGTGTCGGATTCCAATGAAGTGTATGTTCCACGATGGAACATTCGCCGAGGAACAACCCTTCGCACACCTGTGGAGTGCGTGGACTGGGCTCGCCACGCTGCTCCCCCGGGTGCGTTGGGGGAAGCCATGGTTAGCTACCAGGAGGGTAGGCTAACCAATGAGCTTCGGGTTCTCCAGGCCCGGATGCAGCCGCGCGTCGAGCTGCTTTGTCGTGAAAACGACAAGTTGAAAGCAGCTCGCGCCAAGGACGTATCTGAGGCGCGTGCTCTTCGGGAGGAGAACCAACAGCTGGCGGCAGCTGCCGCCGAAAAGGAGAAGGCCTTCAAGGCCCTCGAGGTTGAAGTTCAGGCGCGACTCGAGGCCCGCTCCAAGGCTGCCCAAGCTGTGAATGAACAGCTTCGGCTGGCCAGGGAGACTGCGCGAAACGTAACCGAGAGGGCTGGCAAGGCTGAAGCCGTTGCTGAGCCTTTGCGTGTGGAGAATGAGGAACTCAAGGCCAAATTAGAGGCTCTCCAACGCGCTCATGATGCCTTGGCAATGGAAGATGCCAAGAAACTCCAGGAAATCCTGGACCAGAGGGGGGTGCTTGACCACACCGAGCGGAAGCTTAAGGGCGTCGAAGAGGCTGCCGCAAAGGAAGTTTTACTTGCCAACCTTAACAAGAGCGAAGCCGAACGCGCCCATAACGAAGCTCAAGCTGCCCTCCAATGGCTTCTTCGAGAAGCGTTACCTCAGGTATGTTTAGCTTTGTCCTCACGCTTTTCTCTGTAAGAGAAAAGGTTCTAATACTTTGTATTTTTTCTTTGTAGGTTGTGCGTCGGGTCTTTTCAGAGACCTCTTACGATGATGCTATGAGCGCAGCCCTCAACGCTTCTCATGAGGATGGGGAAAAGGCCGGCTTCTTGCTTGGTCTAGGGTTTGTTGAGAAAGGCGTCCCGCCTTCCAACTTCCCTTTGTTCAACGTGGATACCGAAGCCATTTACGACCAAGCATTGAACCAATACGCCGCCTTCCCGCATCCAGTGGTGGAAAAGGTGGACGAAGTAGCTGTTGCTGATGATGGGTTAGCTGTCCTCAAAGCTTTCCTCGAACCACCCCGTTCTTCTGACGGAGCGGGTCCAAGTGGAAGCAGCCCTGAAGCTTGACCCTGAAGATCCCTTTCCATTGCTAAGATAGACTTGTATAGATTTACTCTTTCAGGCGGGTAGTAACCCGGCCATTCTTGTAATATATCATTGAAATATAAATCTTTTTGCGGATAAGATTGTTATTTCCTTCTTTGGATTCCTTGCTTTATAAGCTCATGACTTAGTTTAAGTTAGCAATTTTCCAAGTTTTTTAGAATAAGTTAACCTGTTGAACGTGGTTGATGATGGGTTAAAGTTTCGCTTCCTCCTTCGTGATTGTGCGGGTAGAACCGTCACTTGCACTTGGTAGGATGGCTAAACTTTAACCTTCATCTGACCTGCGTGTAGGTTTTCCTTATTTTTCCTCGAAATTTCTAAGTATTTAGGATAAGTTAACCTTTGAACGTGGTTGATAGTGGGTTAAAGTTTTGCTTCCTCTTTCGTGATTGTGCGGGTAGAACCGTCACTTGCACTTGGTAGGATGGCTAAACTTTACCCATACCTGACCTGCGTGTAGGTTTTCCTTATCCTTATTTCTAAGTATTTTTTTTTTTTTTTTTTTTTTTTTTTTTTAGGATAACCTTTGAACGTGGTAGATGATAGTTTGAAGTTTTGCTTCCTTATTTGTGATTGTGCGGATAAGACCGTCACTTGCACTTACAAAGATGGCTAAACTTTACTTACATAATACCTGCGTGTAGGTTTCCCTTATTTTTAACGTTGTGTTTATGCGGGTTTTGCCGCCTTCCACACGCAACGACTTACTTCTCCTCATTTATGCGGTAAATACCGGCACCAGTGGGGAGTTCATAAGGATAAAGGTAAACACATTATGAAAGGAGAATCATTTCCATTAGAAGTGGCTCTTGGCCTTTTTCTTTACAAGTTTTGGAATTGATCTACATATAACATTTGCGTAATTGAGCTCCATTCCATGTTCTTGGGATGGGAGTGCCATCGAGCCTTTCGAGCCGGTATGCGCCCTTTCCCAGAACCTGTTTGATAACGTATGGCCCTTCCCAGACCGGGGCCAACTTTCCTGGGCGTTCTTGGTTCGAAGCCTCGTTGTTACGCAGTATGTAGTCTCCTTCCTTGAAGTTGCAGAGTTTTACCCGCGTGTTGTAGTACTTTTGCATTTGTCGTTTGTAGTTCTCTTCACGCACTGCGGCTAAGTCTCTGCGTTCCTCGGTTAGCATAAGATCCAACCGTCTTTCCGCATCATTGTCTTCTGGCTGACTCAAGACCCTTGGTGAGGGTAGACCAATTTCGACCGGGACCATGGCTTCAGTGCCATAAGTGAGGCTGAACGGGGTTTCTCCCGTACTGGCCTTCTTCAACGTTCTGTTTGCCCAAAGGACGTGCGGAAGCTCGTCCACCCAGCCGGATCTGTGTTTCAAGAGTCTTTTCTTTATGCCTTCGACGATGCTTTTATTTGCTCTTTCCACCTCACCATTTCCTTGCGGGTGTGCCACTGAGGTAAAGGTGTGGGTGATTTGAAGTTCTTTTAGCCACTGTTGTAGCTTTTTGTCAGCAAAGTTGGTGCCGTTATCGCTCACCAAATTCTGGGGAATGCCAGAGATCATTGCTACACCCTCAGCTGTTGGCCATCCCATCATGCCATGGACTGAAGATACCACGGCGTTGAATCTTGCCATCCCGTCTCTTCCGAATAGGATGTCGTACGTATGATGTGGCTTTTTCATTACGACAAAATCCACGTCTTCTGTGCGTGAATGATTCCCATCAGTAAGAGTAACGGGGAAAGATAGGATACCCAGGGGTGTTTCTGTACTTCCGTCAAACCCTTCCATTGAAGCGTAGACCGTTTCCAAGCGTTCTTTGTCTTCATCATCCAGCTTATCAAAGAACTGTCTGTACATCACTGTCGACGAAGCGCCGTTGTCAGCAAGAGTGCGTGAAGTGATGTAGTGCCCCAGCTGGCTTCTGATGACGATGGGGCCTTCTTTGCTGGGGCCTCCTGGCACTCGCGGGAAGCGCACCTCAGCTTCCTTCCACGCGCATGGTTCTGCCACCCGTCTTTTTCTTCCTCTGACCTTGCCATGAACCATGTTGATGCTGATATCGACGGGCTTTCGTCCGTTACCTCTGTACCGGTTGTCATTCCTTCCTCCCTTCCTGATCGATGCCACAAGATGTGCAAGCCTTCCGTCCTTGACAAATGTCTCAATAATATCCTTCAAGGATGTGCACTCTTCAGTACCATGACCCTTTGTCCCGTGGAAATCACAGGATTTGCTTTGATCCGCATTAGGTTTCTGCCGGATCAATGGGGCTTTAGGCCATGGCAATTTTTCCGTGGCAAATATCTCCGTGACGCTCTTCGTGAGTGGCGTCCACCGGTGTTTTCGGTTTGAAGGGTGTGTGTTGTCCCTTCCGCCAACAAGAGGGCGAGAGCTGGATGAGGTGTCAAAGTTTACCCTTGACTGCCAAATACCTAGCCTCCTCTTTTTGTTCTGCCGGGCGATCCGGACATTGTTCTCTCTGGTCCTCTGCGTGTAGAGGTGTGTACTCTGGGGAAGATCTCTTCCCAGTTGCTTTTCCGTCTCGGCAAAGCGCTTTGCCGCCGTCATGATGGCATCCCAAGTTGATGGCATGCCATCCTTACCCGTCAATGTGCGGATAAGATCTGGGTATTCGGCGCCTTGGATGAAGGCGGCGCGAACCAGATCTTCACTTATGTTGCCGAGACTAAGCTTTTTGGAGTTGAAGCGAGTGATGAAGTCTAGTAGAGATTCATCCTCCTCTCTCACGTAGTTAAGGATCGTCCACTGCTCTTCAGTGTACTTCCTCTGTTGGCTGAAATGCTGGCTGAACTTGTTCTGAAAGTCCGCCCAGTCATATATGTGGTGGATCGGTAAACGATCGAACCATGCCCTGGCCGCTCCGACCAGAGTCATCTGGAACATGTAGCACCACGTGGGTTCCGTCCAGTTGCTGACGGTAGCCCCCGCAATGAACCTGTTCAAATGGTCGTCTGGGTCGGATAGACCATCATAAGTGCCAATGTTGGACATTTGTTTGGCACTTCTCGGGGCGATTGCTTCCGCAATGTCCCTTGCGAACTTTGACTTCCCTGCATTTGTAGCAGTTGGTCTAAAGGTTTTGGAAAAGTCACGCGGGTTTCTCTCCACGATTGGTTTAAAGGCTTCCCCAAAATTCCTTTTTGGTTGGACGTCCGTTTCCTTACGCTTCCCTTTCGCCTTATGGCGAGGGTTCGCGTCGGTGTCGGACTCCAACTCGTCATCTGAGTACTCGCAGTCACTGCTCATATTGAGGTGTTGGCGAGTACTGGCGAATTCGTCAGCCTGTTGAACTGAACGCAAGCGTTCGTCCAATTCGGCTTGGAATTCTCTTTGCCGTGCTTCGGCCCACGCCTTCACTTGATCTAGTGTTTGGCGAGGAACCTTCGTTCGTTTTTCCAGTTGGGTATCAGAGAACCCCAATGGAATATTTACTCCACTTGCCCCGGCTTGGGTAGTCGGGGTAGTGTTCGTAAGGATTGTATAACCGCCGGTGTTCCCCCCAGTTGCTGGGGTTGTTACCGGGGTTTCTTGGTCGGTTACTGGCCTTTGAACCGGAGTAACGTTAACCATTTCTTCAGAAATTGTGAAAAAACTAAAATAGTTCTAGCTTTTATACACGGATGGCGCCAATGAAGAAACACTAAGTGACCCTGTACAGATTATAGATAATCTGGGGGTTAAGTAATGTTTCCCACGGATGAGGTCTAGCTGAGAAGGCTGTTCTTCAGGAGACCTGCAAAACAAACACCGTAAGCTCGTCACTGAGAAGGGGGGGTTCCTCCTTGTGACCACCCTCCGGCGTGAGAATCAGACTAGGTTGCTCTGAATATAAGTGTATATTAAGAGATTGCTAGATAACTGGATAGCAGATGATCTTACCATTCCAAGATGTTGGAGTATTTATAGCCGAAGGTAGGTTTCCTAGAAGGTACAGCCGGCTGAATAGTATTCCTGTTCTACCAACAGTGGACTATGCACAGGCCATACTGGTTGGTGGATAGATTACGGCCAACAGTAACTATGTCGGCTGCACTATTCCTCCAACTGTGGATTATGCACGTCCTACCTACTGTGGATTATACGCAGGCCATGCTGGTTGGTGAATAGGTTACGGCCAACAGTAACACTATCTCACCAACTGTAGGCTGCGCACGCCCTACAGTAAGGGTTGGTGAGTAGGCAGCGGCTAATAGTGACAAACAGTACTAGAGGGTGCTCCTCCTCGCACTGTTGTCGGTGAGCTGTCACCCTGTGATTGGCTCATGGGTTGTTCTGGTCAGATCGTCTGTCCTATCCATACCTTGGTAGGTATAGTACAGAAGATCTTTCAGAATCATACAGACTGGCTCATTTAGGCGGGATTGTTCCCGCCTTGCTCATTCCTTCATGTGACTACTGAAGTATCTATTGTCTTGTGCGTGTAGCCCTGCTGTCCGCGGGTAGCCTTCCCTGATGGCTTGTATCCGCAACTGCGGGAACAGGCGGGGTACTTCACCATTGGGAGGCTTTCCCTGCGTGTACAGCTTGCGTACTGCGCGTAAGGTTCTATGAGCATGGTGGGTCCTGCGGGAGCAGATGGTCTTTGCGCAGACGTCCCTGTTTAAGGTGAGTCTTGCGGGACCAACTGGGCTCTGCTGGGACCTACCTCTTTTCGATGAATCATTTTATCATCTTCTTCAAATTTATTTAATGACCAACAAAAAACGTATTTTTGTTTAAAAAAGTATGCATCACCCCTAACAACTAATAAGTAAGAAATCATGACTGCATACACATTTAATTTTGTTATAAATTTATGTAGAGTAAAGTGTTATTTTCGTCCTTGTTGTTTGTCAAATAATGCGAATTTAGTCCAAAAAGTTTATTTTTTGCATACGAACCCTCCAAGTTTTCCAATTCTTGCCAATTACATCCAAATCACTAACTCCGTTAAATTGAATCGTTAACTCAGGGGTAGACATGTCTTTTCACTCTTTCTTAGTTTCTTTATTACATGAGTAAAGTTCCAAAATCGTCCCTGAAATTTGGTCACATTTGCTAATTTTGTCAAAAAAAATATTTTTTTTCACAATTAAACCCTCGATGTTTCCCAACTGTTGCCAATTTCGTCCAATTTGTTAACTCGGTCTAAATTTAACGTTAACTCATGGGTGTTACTGTCCTTTTACATATTTGTTTACATTGTTATTATTATTATGTTGAGGTAAACCCCTTATATAACTAAAAATAAAAAAGAATAAACAAACGAATAACATATTGGATTCAAACATAGGAATCGTGAAATGTTATATATGTTAGGGATGAGTAAAATCGGTACCGGTACCGATTGGTACCCGTACCGAATCAGTACCGGTACCGAAATCGGTACCGATTTGGTATCGTCGGTAGCGAATTAGTACCAAGGTTTTGAGTTTTCGAGACCGGTACAATACGGTACCGGTATTTTCCGAATTTTACCTCAAATACCGGTACCAAAACGAATAATTCGGTACGGTACCAGTACCAAACATTTGCGATTTTCAGGATCGGGATTTTCGGTACCGGTACGGTACCGAGCTCATCCCTAATATATGTCATCAAACAAACACATAATAATAATAATGTAAACAAACATGTAAAAGGACAGTAACACCCATGAGTTAACGTTGAATTTAGACCGAGTTAACAATTTGGACGAAATTGGCAACGGTTGGGAAAAATCGAGAGGTCTACTTGCGAAAAAAAATATCTTTGGACGAAATTCGCAAATATGACCAAACCTCAGGGATGACTTTGACACTTTACTCGTATAATAAAGAAATAGTGAAAAGATATGTCTACCCCTGACTTAACGATTAAATTTAACGAGGTTAGTGATTTGGATGTAATTGGCAAGAATTGAGAAACGTGGAGGGTCCATATGCAAAAAATAAACTTTTTAGTCTAAATTCGCATAATTTGCCAAACCACAAGGACGAAAATGACACTTTACTCATTTATGTATTTTTGTTATATATCGATCATCATGATATAGCGAGTACAATAAATCATGTATACACCTTCCTTTTAAGTTTTAACCATCCCCTAGCTTCGAATTAGTAAAAATTATAGCATATATTGACCTTGCATCTAATTAGAAACTAGTATTAGTTACAGGAAGTGACCTATCGTTTTTTATGAAGCTTGCCATCTGATTAAATAATATACGCCATCCCATTCATTTCTTGTTTGAAGCTTGTCATCTAATTTTTTATCATATTAATTGTAAACAATAATTAACGTAGCCTACTAATTGAAAAGAGTGAACGAGGCGCCCACTGTCCTTAGGTATTCGGAAGATAAATCAGCCGCATCGATCTTGAACACAGGAACTAATGACCAATGGTATTGAATTTGATCAATGGTATATACATGAACTGAAAGGCTGCAAGGTTAAAATCAAGAAGTAGATCGTTATTTGGATAAGCTGCTAAAAGTCTAAACCAAAATTTTCATCATGGGTTTAAACCGGTACAATAGTATAAACCGGTATTACCAACCATTTTGGCGGTTCAAATTATATATTGTTCCCCTAATAACCAAACTAAATCGTACTGGACAAGTGATTGGCAATAGGTTATACCGGTATACCTGCCCGGTATAAATCGTTATTTAAAACATTGGCAAGGTTGTTAATTACCATGTTAGCCAATGAGTCTGGGTCGGGAGCAGCAAATGTTAACACCTTAAATTTGTGTCTCGCTTTACATTTTAACAAAAACTTTAGAAAACTGGGTATCACTTATTCCAAGACTACCTCAGTATTTTATATTTGTATTGATCAGTTCTTCATGTTGGTTATGGAAAACATGAATATTATGATAAACCTATAACTAAAACGTACCTGTTACAGCGGAGAGAGAAGCCACGACTGATGAGAATGATTCAGACGACATGATTGTTAGTTTGATCGAGTTCCCCTTTAAGATGTATGTTATTAATGGGGCTAAGGTTCTTGATGAAACCGAATATATGGAGAGAGAGAGAGAGAGAGAGAGAGAGAGAGAATTCTTATGTCAGGATTAGGTTTATGTTATGATGTTAATTAATTTCCTTCATATATTTATTTATATACATCTAAGGGGGAAACCATTGATTAGTAAGTAAGGGTAATATGGTCCATTAACAATTACCTAGCTAATATAATAATAAGGTATAATTTCTTTATTTTGATCTATTATTATATAAATAAATGATAATGATTGTCATACATAAATATATATATATATCAATATATTTATTCTTACAATTTGTTATCAAGGTGACATATAAAAAGAAGCCCACAAGTCCCAATGGTCGAATGGCACACAACATTTATACTGTAAACCCTTATATGTGCGTACATGACGGATAAAGTGTGAATCTACGTTCCGAGAGCACCAATTCCGCCTTGATTTGCTATGCACAGCCAGGATAGATAAACATGATAAAGGATTTAAATTCCGAAACCACCACCAACTGCATCGATCAATAGCAAAAATCTTTGATTCATTGGCATGCCAACGACAGATAATTTACATATGAAGGCCAAACAAGAATCTCCCATACTTTCAAATACCGAGACATATATAGTAAAATAGTAAAATTCTCCGATGGGTATGATATTCGTAGTTAAATTGGAGTGTACGTGTGTGTGCGTTTTGCAGACAGTCTAAGAAATAACATGACTTGGTATATATGGGGAGGGAGATGACATGAAATCTCTTTAAGTAATGGGAATAATATAATGGATAAACTAAACCTTTTGAGATTTTTATGTAATTTATTTGATCAAGCTAACTCCTTGGTAAATAAGGTATGAAAAAGTAAATAATAGAAAGCCTTCCCCGCTTTTACCCCTAGAAGAAAGTGAGGGCCATGTCTTCCTAATTGTTTATTTAAAAGTATTGGTGGTCAGTTCTATATACGTGTACAGTTAGTTACTACATCTAACCAAGATGTATTCTAAGTAGTTATGACTACATTAGTATATGCCACGTTGTCTTAATATTATCATACAACTTAAAATATTATGTTTCTCTCGTAAACACAACTACAACACCCCTCACCCACACACAATATATATCATGTCATAATGTCATATAGTATTAATTATTAAATTATTAATCTACTAGTTCCATCTTAAATATGTAAATCTTTAGCTAAAATACGTATTGAAGTAAAATATTATTTAGCATAAATAGTTAAATGACTGAGTGCATGTTAGAAGTTACAAACATATACAAAATTTAACTAAATAATTAAAAAACTGAAATTTAGTTATAACAATTAAAAACTAATTATGTTATGTTTAATTAAAAGTCATTAAGTTTTAGTCACTGATTTTTCTACAAATAGTTATTCCACATGAATAGCTAAAACAAGTCAAATCAGTTATAAGTTTAAAATATCTATTTTTGAAAAAAAGTAAAAAAGTCAAAAGCGACAAAGACAAAGTGTTATAAGAGTTTAAGATTTGGTAACAAAAGTTATTAATGTAGTATGTTATAAACACTCAAATTATTTGTTAACATGTTCCGCAAATTCCTTATTTCTATATATAAATGTTTGTTATGGCATTATTATAAGAGAGAATCGGACGGAAAGCATTTTGCCGTTCCAAATTTTAATTTGTTAAAAAATAATAATAATTATAATACAATATAATATAATATTCAGCCACAGGAGACTATAAATATGCACATCATATTTGGCAGTTTTGTTTCAATAGTTTCCCAAGTTTCATCTGGTGGTTATTTTGGATGTCAACCGCCACTAATCCCGCCGCTGGTAGTTCCAGAAAATCAACCCACCGCCGCCGTCTACCGGAATTAATGTCCGTAATTATAGATTCACCCGGGGAGCATCCATGCAACTACTACTTGTTTTCAAGGAAAGGGTTGCCGGGTTTCAAGTGTTTGAGAAGAAGGAAGAATGTGTTTTTTGTGTTTGTGATTGTTTTGGTGGTCTTGTGTAAGCTTGCCTACATGGCCGGGTGTCGGATGGCCGAGGCCGAGGCGGAGGTGCATAATTCCGGCATGTTCGTCTTGAGGCGTGACTCGATTAAGCCTCAGAGGATTTTAGCATCGGATGTAGCATCCGCCGTCCCCATCAGACCGCTCGAAAAATACTATGATCATAGTGTACGTAACTAAACATTTTTATAATTTTTTAGTCTGGTCGGGATTTTTATACTACAATAGTAATAAATTATTATTTTAAAGAGAACGGCCAACCCACTACCACAATGGTACGCCCGCCGTGGTTAGGTTGATATTGGGTTATAATTCTAAAATGTTTGATTGAATTAATATTTATTTATTTTTATGTTATTGGATAAATTAAGAACAAGGAGTGGGGTGCAACGATGAAATACAGATTCTTCATAGAATGTTTTGACTTTTGACCAAGTAATCAAATTTGTTAGAGATTCTGTTTCTTGTAACTGAAATAACCCTTTTACCCTCTTTACTGTATTTAGATTATTTCAAAACTAAAGATGATTAATTTATAACGTGTTAAAAATGTTGTGATTAATTTCTTGTTTGATCCTCATGACAGGTCGAAGAAATTTGGATGAAACCAAACAGCAGTGACTATCATCAATGCATTGTTCGACGGAGGAACCGAATAAGTTAGTCGACCCTGTTGGATTTTGTTTATATGAAAATATATATATAATTCTCCAATCCAATCATTAAAATGACACCAGTTTCTATTTCATTTTATTTTGTTGTCTTATAGAGACAAGCTCAAGGACAAACGGCTATATTCTTGTACATGCCAATGGTGGATTGAATCAGATGAGAACCGGGGTGAGTCATTATCGTCCAAAACATTTATTTTGGATTAATGACCTCTTAGCTAAAAAAAAACAGAAAATGAATTTAATTTAATTTGTTTGTGTTCTAATGTTATTGAGCTTCAAAACACGTCTAATTAACTTATTAATTATCATGGCAGATATGTGATATGGTTGCGATTGCGAAGATCATGAATGCGACCCTTGTTCTTCCTTTTCTTGATCATCAGTCCTTTTGGACCGATCCGAGGTATGCCCCCTTTATGCGCTTTTTAGGTATTGCCCATGTATTGTTGTTCCTGGAAAGACCGCCTTAAATGGCCATATGGTTAGGCATCATGTGCATACCTTACCGAATATAATTGCAATGTTTTCTAGTGCTACAAAGTTAACAAGTTAAAACTTGTTTCTGAAAATATTGCAATGTTTTTTAGTGCCAAAAGAGGTTACAAGTTAAAACCTTTTATTGTAATAAAGATTTTAAAGGGAAAGAAAAAATAAAAGCATTTAGATTTAATTTTGTGGACATTATATTATGATATGGTAATACTACCATTTGCAACGTAACGTCGTCTTATTTGCAGTAATTTTAAGGACATTTTCGACTGGAGGTATTTTATGGAAGTTTTAAAAGATGATATTGAGATTGTAGAGTCTTTACCGCCAGAATTCCAGAATAAGAAACCGCATCGCAAGGCTCCTATTTCATGGTCAAAGGTATGTATGCAAACTTTACATTTGAAGGGAGAAACAAAAACCTTTTGTTTGACTTTGGTCAATGCAGGCTAGTTTCTATAGAGGGGAGATGTCTTTATTGTTGAAGAAACACAAAGTAATTGAGTTTACACATTCGGATTCAAGACTTGTCAACAATGGACCTGCGTCGTCTTTGCAAAAGCTTAGATGTCGAGCCAATTACGAGGCCCTACGTTATTCTCATGAGATTCAAGAGCTTGGAAAAAAGTTAGTTGATAGACTTAGGAGCAAAGGAGAACCTTATATCGCTCTTCATTTAAGGTAAGTAATTAGTTCATTGTTTTAAAGTCAAGCATCTAAAGTGAAGAAATTTGATTGTTGGATGACTTTACAGATACGAGAAAGACATGCTTGCATTCACAGGGTGCAGCCACAATTTGACAAAAGATGAAGCAGAAGAGCTAAGGGCAATGAGATATGGTGTGAAGCATTGGAAAGAAAAGGAAATAAACAGCAAAGAAAGGAGGCAACAAGGGGGCTGCCCAATGTCCCCTAGAGAAGCCGCTTACTTCCTTAAAGCCATGGGGTACCCTCCAAACACCCAAATTTACATAGTTGCGGGTGAAATATACGGCAATGCAAGCATGCACACCTTTGATGATAGTTACCCAAACGTGTTTTCTCATACCAAACTTATGACTCAAGACGAATTGGACGCGTTTAAGCGGTACCAAAATCGTCTTGCTGCAGTTGATCATATTGTTGCCCTTGAGAGTGATGTCTTTGTTTACACGTATGATGGGAATATGGCAAAGGTGGTCCAAGGGCATCGGAAGTTTGAAGGGTTCCGCAAGACCATTAGCCCTCATAGGTAAACTCACCTGACATGTTAAGACTCACCCTCAACTTGTTACATATTAATTATTAAATGTTGAATGATGGCTTTTATTTGGTTTTCAGGCAAAAATTTGTGAAGTTGATAGATCGGTGGGACAATGGAGTTATAACATGGGACACGTTTAGTTCTCAAGTGAAGACCATTCATAAGGACCGGCTAGGTGCACCACGTGAGAGGATCGTCCGTGACTCCCCTAGAGTAGAAGAAAATTTCTATGCAAACCCGTATCCCGGGTGCATTTGCCAGGGCTCCATTGACAAACCTATTAGTCCACAAGTCGATCGAAGACCGAGCCAACGACTTTCCTTTTCGTCACAAAAATAGCTAGGCATTTTATTTTTAACGGTTGTATAGTGCACAAATAGGATCGTTGCTAGATCGCAACACAACATGAATTTTATTTTATTTTTTGGTTTTAGAAAATGGGGAAATATTAAATGGGTAATTTAGCTTTTATACATGCATATATCTATCTATCTATATATGCAAATATATTTCACATCATACATAAAGATGATGTTATTAGGT
Source organism: Bidens hawaiensis (assembly GCF_021521415.1). Classification (NCBI taxonomy): domain Eukaryota; kingdom Viridiplantae; phylum Streptophyta; class Magnoliopsida; order Asterales; family Asteraceae; genus Bidens; species Bidens hawaiensis. Next base: position 633,246 of record NW_027492035.1, on the reverse strand, counting down.
GTTTCTCACATGCACATCATGTGCATTTAAATCTCGTATACAGTTTGTTAATGATTGTATCAGGCAACTGATTACCATTTTTAGCGCTCCTGTTTGTACTTTAGTGGGTGACTGGGTGTCCACGTAGACATAATTAAAAAACATTGGCAAGTATATCACCTTAGCAACAGCAAGGTTAAAGTTACAAGGCTATACACAAATCACATGTTTGAGGGGATAGATCCGGTACGTTTTAATGTTGTTGCCAGTTTGGTAGTTTTGGGTTTTTGTTTGCTAGAAACATGTGAATATCTTTTATATGGTTGTCGATTTGGAAGGAAGGTGTGAAAGTGTAGGGCTAAAGTGGTTTTGATGAACATGGTAAAATTAAGGAGGTTTCATGTCACTAGAATTCTGGTATATGTTTTGTTATTGTAACAAGGATGGTAAATAATTATTGAATAAGTCCTTTATGAATTTATAGGATTATTTGCATGGGAAAAGGAATACGGATGTGTAATCTTACACGAAAACCAATCAAAACTATGTAGTTTTGATTAAAACTTCCTCATCTATCTAAAATCATTTCCATTCTTATAAAAATATTAATTTACTAATATTGAATGTCGAAAAGATTTAGCTGCGCCTTCTCCTTATATTCTACCAAGGAACAAAACATTCATTTTTCGTCTTTTTGGATTTTGTTTGTAGGCAGTGGTTTGCGATTTCTTTACTTATTTTATTTTCTCTTTTGAATTTTAACTTTAGAACTGATATCAATTAGTATACGTTCTTACATAAGTGGCTTAATTTGTTGGACTATTATTTTTTCTAATGGTTTTTAAGTTCATGTATACTACTTAAATAAATGAAACTCGAATCATGAATCTTCCAATATTAGCATAGGAACATCATATTGAAAAACCTGCAAAACATGTTACAATGTACAACCATAATAGCCAAATTAATTTATTACTCTCTAAAAACTAGAAGCTTTGCATGTTTTTGGGATGGAAATTTATTTAAATGAACAATATGATCAAAGAGTTGACATGGAATTATCATAAATATAGAAAGAGGTTAAAACATATGAGGAGGTTTTAATCAAAACTACGTAGTTTTAATTAGTTTCACGTGTAAGGTTACACGCTTAACATTACCGTATTCTCTTTTCCCTATTTTTATTAAACTTAGAGCATTCTCATCCAACCCATTATAATATGTGAGTGGTGTTTTTATAATTTAGAGAGTGATTCAGGATGTTGTGAGTGAAGAGTTTTTATATTTTAAAAAGGTAGTGATTTTTCTGTATATTTGAAAAGTTACTGTTCATCCACTATAATTTTTTAATATATTTTGAAAGTGGTTGTGAGCGAAGGAAAGAGAAAAGGTAATGATAAAATGTATAAAAAGTATTATTTATTTGAAATGAAGAGAGAAAATAAAGTGAGTTATAGTGTAATTTTTGGTTTGAAGATAGTGGGTGGGATGAGAATGCTCTTAACCACATTGGTTATCAAGTGGTCCACTTGTGTCCCACAATCAAAGGGTAGGAGTTTAGATCCTATAGATAGGCCCGGCCTAGAGGGGTGGGTAGAGAAGGCTAACGGTCCAAGGTCCACCGGTTTTTGAGGCCCAGAAAAAATTGATGTGTTTATATATATGCAGCCGACAGGTGCCCACGTGATGCGGCAAATGTTTGAAAACAATTATGAGTGTTTATGGTTTGGTTTAAAACCGTTTAGACGGGTTTGGTTTTACAATTGGTTTTTTTACTTTCCGTTGGTTGGTTTAATAATCTTCAAACGGTAGCACACTGTTTGGTTCACGGTTTATACCGGAAACCGGCCATATAAAACTAGACCATACTGTAAACGTTGAATGCGTTTTAATCTTTTTTCCTATTTACCATTACATATGTTTTGTTATATATGTTAGATATAATTAAAATATAATTAAACAAAGTCTTTTTTAATCAAATAAACTCGGCTATTACAACTTTAAATTGACCTGATTTCCGATATAATTATTTGTAATATGTATTCTTGTTATTATTTTGCTTTGTAGGTCTTCTTCCATTAATGTTTATCATTTATGTGACTAAAATTATAGTTCTTCATGTTATGATCCTTTCAAGTATCATATTTTGTTGATGTTTATTTAGAATTGATGGTACACTTAAATTAATAATCATTTTAAACAAAATTTATTATCAAAACTTAAACTGTGAAATCAAATCGATCAGAACCAGACTGTTAGTAACAGTGTGGTTTCAATTTCAAATGGTTTTGGTTTTGGTTTTGTACGATAAAAAATCGGTTCTAATGGTTACGCTCACAAGGTTAAGTTAAAAACCACCAAAATCGACATTGAAAACCCCCACATAACATATATTTTTTTTTAAATTGAAACAATTATAAAAATGGTTTCAATTTCAAATGGTTTTGGTTTTGGTTTTGTACGATAAAAAATCGGTTCTAATGGTTACGCTCACAAGGTTAAGTTAAAAACCACCAAAATCGACATTGAAAACCCCCACATAACATATATATTTTTTTTTAAATTGAAACAATTATAAAAATATCATACTCAAATTAAACAGAATAAAACGCTCGTTTTTATGGTGTAATTTTTTACAAAAATATTAACGTATGAAAAGGCTATTATCGTTTAAAAATCGTGGGTGGGAAGTTGGTTTGAAATTGAAATTAAAAACATAATATGACTAAGGATGATGAGGCAAACTTGTAATTTAGGTGAATTATGTTTAAAATACAAGTTTACCTCTTATTCTACAATCTACACATCTATTTTATAGATTTTTCAAACTTTTAAAATTAAGTTTCTTAATTTATCTTTGTCTCATGTATTATATATAGTATAGATATATAATATAAATCTTAAAGTATAACATTTTTGGTTCTCCTGGTAAACACTCCCCCATCAAAACTAAATTGCCCAAGTTCAAATCTTGCATCATTCATTTATACTCTCTATTTTTTTTTTTCATTTGTTTTTCATTTTATTAAAAGTTACTATGCCATGAGCCTAATTCTTATTAATCCCATGTTAAAGTCATAATTTTTTTTTCTTATTCATATTTAAAGAAAAAAGACCATGTAGTTTAAAACCAAAAACGATAGGATAATTTCACGGTTAGTTTAAATATTTAAAATTACTTTGCTAATATACTTTCGTGTTATATATTGTTTCACAATTATCGTCGTATAGTTACTTTATATATAAGAGTTATTGAGTTTATATTTTAAATGCCCATTCTTCCAATACATCAGGTAAACAACACTTAATGCAACCGATACATCAAACATCAGACAACGATAATATAAAACACTTAAAACAGAAAACATTCATCAACCAAGAAGATACATCAAACAACTAAACAACACAAATTGCACAAACTTGAAATACAACCCAATTTCGTCATTTACGGGTATAAACCCAAACATCATTTGTTGCGTCCCACTCTTGATGAACCTGAATGTTGAGAAAAGGGTAGGTGATGTCTTGGTTAGTGCTATCAAAATGGACAAAGCACTCACTCTCTTCAAATTTGCTAATAATCCTTCCCATCCACCAACCTTCATTAGCATAAACATCCACCGTCTCACCCAAACGAAAACTGCTTACCTAAACACATGCAGGTTTTGGCCATATTTTGTCGGCCTTCACAAACTCTCGAATAGGCCCGGACTCATCATTTTTTAGGAGGGTACGGAATTGAACAATGTACTCGTTCATGAACGTTGAGATTATGTTGTCGTCGTAATAGGAACCAATGAACGCATGACTCATATCAACAACCTCCACATGATCTCCTCTCTTAAACTTCATTATTGTAAATGAATATCAAAGATAATTTGAAGAGAAATGGATGAGAGATGGAGATGTAGATGTAGATGAGAAATGGAGTTCTAGATGAAACATAATAAACTTATAAGAACAAAAATACGGACCTCGTATGTTTGGAATAAATTCCTCTAAAATGCGTATGGGGAGACAGATAAAGGCACAATTTTCAAAAAGTTGGGAATTTGTACGAACCGGATAGAAAACATAATAAAAAACCGTTCAGAAAGACTGCTTTTGAGCTGAACTTTAGTGGAAAAATATGGACGGCTCCCTCAACATTTTCAACTATTTGTTCACCCTTGTCAATTTCTTTACACTTGTCCGTTTATAATTGGCGGAGGAATCTCGTTGAAACACTATCCAAAGTGTCGCCTCAGTCCAAATTTCTAGTGACATTTTGGGATTATTGAAGATATAAAGGGCCATTTCTCCAAATGGTCTATTTTGGGAATTTTCCCAATTTTTAACCATTTATTTGCCAATCTAATATTAATAATATCAGCATGCGGCGTGGGAGATTTTCACGTCTCTTTTGGACATAAACCGATAGAAGTTAAATTAAACCGTTTTCATACAAAATCGGATATAGAAGGCCTGAAGAGGCAGGGAACTTGGTTGAAAGGGTTGGTTATGTTCAAACTTATGGATATACATGGATACCTCCAACTTTGTATAGTCTACACCTGGTGGTTGATACAAACAAGGATGCCATGATGTTCTGCTTCTCTCTATGTATGTTTTGGATTTTTTTTTTATTTGATGGGCCTGCGGAGCCAGGTTGAGCTATAATGGCGGTTGGTGTGGTTGATGGAACTTCAAAGACCATTTTCAAAATCCTCATGTCTATCGGCGCATGTCCAGATGTGACTAAATATATACAAAAACTTCACACCTTTTGTTGTTTTTTTTAATTTTGTTTTTCTTATATTTGGCTTTAACTATGTAGGGGAAATGCCTCGGGTGCTTTAGTTCCTTTTGTTGTTCTAATCCATTTTTTCTTATTTTTATGCTTAACCCTTAAATAGTGTGACATTTTAGGAAAATGAATTTTTAGTACACAATGTGATTAGATCAGTGCAAATTTTTAGCTTTTATGATTTACCCATCTTTTTTTTTTCTCAAGAATGCCTTATGAAAAAAGGCAAAATGAGCAATTGAGAATAATCATGTGTAAAGGTCATCTGCCTATAGGATGGTGGTGGAGAAAATGTGAATAATGAATTGTGGCACCATGTGGTACAAATATGCCATACTTGCAAGTTGCAAGTAACACAGTCTAATGTGTGTATTATGAATAGGAAAACTATTATTATTACGATAAATTAATTAATACTTTGAATATCATGATTCAAGTGGTTGTGTGATAAGCATCTATTTTTACTATTGAAAGTTAAATATATACACACGTGTGTTTTTGACTGACGTTGTCTAAATATTAATTCAGTAACCGAGTTTTGATCGACGTTTTTGATCGATTTCTCTTTATTTAGTTTTTATCTTTGTTTTGTTTTTACAGTTTTTTATTTTGATTTGGTTTCAGATTTGTCGGTTTCAGTTTTTTCAATTTCATTTTAATTTCTTGGTTTTAGTTTTATTAGTATTTGTTTTGTTTTGTCGGTTTTTAGTATTGGTTCAGTTTTTGTTTTCTCAAATTAGTTTCGTGTCAGTTTGTATTTAGTTTTATTATTATTTGTTTTGTTTTTTCGGTTTCTAGTATTGATTCAGTTTTTGTTTTTTCAAATTAGTTTCGTGTCAGTTTGTTATTTAGTTTTATTATTATTTATTTTGTTTTTTCGGTTTTTAGTATTGGTTCAGTCTTTGTTTTTTTTTTTAAATTAGTTTCGTGTCAGTTGTATTTAGGTTTTTTTTTTTAGTGTTTGGTTTTAGTGTATTGAAAACCTTGCATTATATTGCTCCTTTTAAAGATACAAGTTAACACACTTTATTGATCAGGATTTATAAACATTTTTATAAACTTTTAATCCTCTCAAGTTATGATATGTTTCTTTGTTTATTTTTTTAGGGAAGCTTTGGTTTCGGTTCGGTCTAGTTATTGCAGTTTCATTTTAGTGGCTTTCTTTCGGTTTTGGTTACTTTGAATTTTGGTTTTATTTTTTTTAATTTGTTAGTTTCGGTTTGAAGAGGTATGTCCCAGCAGAGCCCAGTTGGACCCGCAGGACTCACCTTGAAGAGAGACGTCTGCGCAAAAACCAACTGGATCCGCAGGACCCACCATGCTCAGAGACGTGACGTCCTTACGCGCAGTACGCAAGCTGTTCCCGCAGGAAATGCCTCCCAATGGTGAAGTACTCCGCCTGTTCCCGCAGCTGCGGATACAAGCCATCAGGGAATGCCACCCGCGCAGCAAGGCTACACGCACAAGGCACTTAGCTCTTAATAATTCAGTTGTCACCTGAAGGAATGAGCAAAGCCGGGAACAATCCCGCACAAAGGCGGGAGGGGGAATACTCCCGCCAAAATGAGCCAGTCCGTACGATACTGGAAGATCTTTGGTACTGTACCTGACGAGGTATGGGCAAAAGATCTGACCAGAGATACGACAGCCCATTGACAACAGTATGGCGAGCAGCATGCTCTTGTACTGTATGTCACTATTAGCCGCTACCTACTCACCAACTCCTGTCATACCACGTGCATAGCCTACAGTTGGTGGAAAAGGAATAGTACACAGCAGGCCTGGTCACTGTCAGCCGCTGCCTACCCACCAACTGCCAGCATGGCACATGCGTAGGCCACAGTTGGTAGAACAGGAATACTATTCAGCCGGCTATACCCTCTTGGAAACCTACATTCGGCTATGAATACCCCAAATGGTATGATCATCTCATCTTATCTTGTATCTTACATCATATACCTGATATCTGCTCTAGCAATCTCTTAATATACATTTATATTCAAGAGCAATCTAGTCTGATTCTCACGCCGGAGGGTGGTCACAAGGAGGAACCCCCCCTTCTCAGTGACGAGCTCACGGTGTCTGTTTTGCAGGTTATCAGAAGAACCATCTTTGCCGGGTCTAACCCCTCGTGGGAAACATCTATTTAACCCCCAGATTATCCGTAATCTGCCCGGGGTCGATTAGTGTTTCTTCATTGGCGCCATCCGTGCATAAAAGCTAGAACTTCATTTCTTTTCAGTTTTTTCAAACTTCTGGAAAGATAGTTAAAGAAACTCCGGTAACCACAACCCCAGCTATTGGGGGGAATACCGGCGACTACACAGTTTTTACGAACACTACCCCGGTTACCCAAGCCGGGGCAAGTGCAGTAAATTTTACGAACACTACCCCAGTTACCCAAGCTGGGGCAAGTTCAGTAAATAATCGCTCACTGGGATTCACCGATACCCAGTTAGGGAGACAAAGAACGAGGCTCCCCCGCCAAACACTCGATGAAGTCAAAGCGTGGGCGGAAGCACGTCAAAAAGAATTCCAAGCTGAGTTGGATGAACGCTTACGTTCACTCCAACAGCCTGAGGAATTCGAAGAATACTTAGACGATGATTCGGAGGAATCCGATAGTGACGCAAACCCTCGTCATAGGGCGAAAGGGAAGCGTAAGGAAACTGACTCCCAACCGAGAAGGCATTTTGGAGAAACCTTCAAACCAAGAAACGCGGGTGGAAACCCACGTGACTTCTCCAAAACATTTACACCAGCTGCTGCAAAGGCGGGAACGTCCAAATTCGCAAGGGACATTGCGGAAGCAATCGTCCCGAAAAGTGCCAAACAGATGTCCAACATCGGCACTTACGATGGTATATCCGATCCAGACGATCATTTGAACAGGTTCATAGCGGGGGCAACCGTCAGTAGTTGGACGGAACCTACGTGGTGTTACATGTTCCAAATGACGCTTGTTGGGGCAGCTATAGCGTGGTTCGATCGTCTACCGGTCCACCACATCTACGACTGGGCAGACTTCCAGCAAAAATTTAGCCAACACTTCAGCCAACAAATAAAGTATACCGAAGAGCAATGGACAATCCTCAAATGCATTCGAGAGGAAGATGAATCTTTGCCAGACTTCATCACTCGCTTCAACTCAAAGAAGCTAAGTCTGGGTAATATTAGCGAAGATCTTGTTCGCGCTGCTTTCATCCAGGGTGCAAACGACCCAGAGCTCATCCGCACCTTAACGGGTAAAGATGGCATGCCATCCACATGGGATGCCATCATGACAGCAGCCAAACGCTTTGCGGAAACGGAGAAGCAACTGGGTAGAGATCTCCCCCAGAGCACAAACCTCTACACCCAGAAAACAAGAGAAGACAACGTCCTTACCGCCCGACTAAACAATAAGAGGAAGCTAGGCATTTGGCAGATAAGGGTAAACTTTGACACCTCATCCGGCTTGCAACATCGGTTAGGCGGAAGGGATAACGTACAGTCGAACCAGAACTCCAGATGGACACCACTCACCAAAAGCGTCACCGAGATATTCGCCACTGAGGAGCTCCCATGGCCAAAGGCTCCAATAATCCGACATCGTCACAATGCTGATCGGAGCAAATACTGTGACTTTCACAGGACAAAAGGCCACAACACTGAAGAATGCACAGACGTAAAGGACATGGTCGAAGCATTTGTCAGAGATGGGACGCTCGCGCACCTCGTGGCGCAATGAACACTGAGCAGGCTGATGCGTGTAGAACCCCAGCTGGGGAAAACACGAATAAAATTGCAGCTTCAATGTTGGAGACTACATACTGCATAAACAACGAGATCCCGAACCAGGTGCATATTGGCTCGATGGCACTCCTATCCTAACAACATGGAAGGGAGCTCAATTACACAGTTTGCATGTAGATCAATTCCAAATTTGTAAAGGCCCAGAGCCACTTCTAATGGAAATGATTCTTCTTAGAACATTGATGCTGATGATCTTACATTTATACTTATGAACTTTCCACACGGATATGCCGGTCTTCACCGCATACATGAGTGTGAAAGAAAGTCGTTGCGTGGGGAAGGCGGCAAAACCCGCAATAACCCAAAAAACGGCAAACCTTCACGCAGGTCAGTTAAAGGTAAAGTTCAGTCATCCCACTAAATGAAAGTGCCGGTCTGTCCGCACGAATCATGATAAGAGGAAACTGAACACTAACCTATTAACAACCGCGCGTCGAACGGTTAATTTATTCAACATTGATGCCGGTTTTCACCGCATAATTACGGGGAAAGTCGTTGCGTGGGGAATGCGGCAAAACCCGCATAAACCCAAAAGACGGTAAACCTTCACGCAGGTCAGTCATAGGTAAACTTTGGTCATCCCACTAAATGAAAGTGCCGGTCCTAACCGCACAAATCATGAGAGGAAACCGAACCTATTGACAACCGCGCGTCGAGCGGTTAACCTATTCAAAATACTTTGAGAATTTCTAACAAAAGGATGAGGAAAACCTCCACGCAGGCCAGATATAGGTAAAGTTTAGCCATCCTACTAAGTGCAAGTGACGGTCTTACCCGCACAATCAGGAACGAGGAAGCAAAACTTCAACCTATTATCTACCACGTTCAAAGGTTAACTTATTCTAAACACTTAGAAAATTTCAAAGGAAAAGATAAGGAAAACTTCCACGCAGGTCAAATATAGGTAAAGTTTAGCCAACCTACTAAGTTCAAGTGACGGTCTTATCCGCACAATCATGAAAGAGGACGCAAAACTTTAACTTATTATCTACCACGTTGAAAAGTTAAATTATCTAAGTACTAAAGAAATTGCTAAGTTAAATCAGAATATGCGTGAAATAAACAAGGCAAAGGATCGGCAAATAATCTTTATTCCATCGAAATTCAATTATTACAAAGATTGCTGGGTACATACCCGCATACAAAAGAAGCTATACAAAAATAAAAATCTACTATAATGGTGGAAAGGGATCTTCAAGATCAAGCCTCAGGACCACTACCACTTGGACCCGCACCATCCGTAGAGTGTGGCGGTTCAAGGAAAGCTTTAAGGATAGCTAGCCCATCATCAGCAGCGGCAACTTCGTTTACCTTCTCCACCACCGGATGCGGGAAGGCGGCATACTGATTCACTGCTTGGTCGTATACAGCTTCAGTATCCACATCAAATAAAGGGAAGTTGGAAGGCGGGATGCCTTTCTCAACGAACCCTAGACCAAGCAGGAAGCCGGCCTTTTCCCCATCCTCATGAGAAGCGTTGAGGGCTGCGCTCATAGCATCGTCATAAGACGTCTCCGTGAAGACCCGATTCACAACCTACAAAAAAGAAAAAATACAAGTATCAAAACATTTTCTATTCACAAATAAGCGTAAAGACATTATGAAGTTAAGCTTACCTGAGACAACGCTTCTCGAAGAAGCCATTCCTTGGCAACCAGAGCTTCTTGGAGGGCAGCTTGAGCTTGGTTACGGGCGCGTTCGGCTTCACTTTGGTTGAGGTTGGCAAGCAACACTTCTTTAGCCGCAGCCTCTTCAACGCCCTTTAGCTTCCGCTCAGTCTGGTCAAGCACCCCCCTCTGGTCCAGGATCTCTTGGAGCTTCTTCGCGTCTTCCATCGCCAAGGCATCATGAGCCTGTTGGAGCGCCCCTAATTTAGCTTTAAGTTCCTCATTCTCGAGGCGTAGAGGCTCAGCAACAGCTTCAGCCTTGGTGGCCCTTTCAGTTGCGTTCCTAGCAGTTTCCTTGGCCAGCCGAAGCTGTTCGTTAACAGCTTGGGCAGCCTTGGAACGGGCCTCGAGACGGGACTGAACTTCAACTTCAAGGGCCTTGAACGCCTTCTCCTTCTCCGCAGCAGCGGCGGTGAGCCTCCTATTCTCCTCCCGGACAGCCCGTGCCTGAGCTACTTCTTGAATACGAGCTGCTTTTAACTTGTCGTTTTCACGACAAAGCAGCTCGACGCGCGGCTGCATCTGGGCCAGGAGAACCCGAAGCTCATTGGTTAGCCTACCCTCCTGGTAGCTAGCCATGGCTTCCCCCAACGCACCACTGGGAGCTGCGTGACGAGCCCATTCCACGCACTCCACAGGTGTGCGAAGGGTTGTTCCTCGGCGGATGTTCCATCGTGGAACATACACTTCATTGGAATCCGACACTGCAAAAAACAAAAAGCAGTTAGGAAAAGATGATAAAAAAAAGAGGCCAAAAGAACCCTACGCATCTGTAGGGTCAACAACAGGCCGATAGCCGCCAAACCCATCACCTGAACCCAAGGGAAATCCGTCCAAGAGGTCAGGTAGATGGGAAGGAGGCAGAGGTTGGCGAGAAGCCCCATGCATACCTGAAGGATCGGCCGTCGTTGCCGATGACGGAGGAGGCATGGTGAAGGCCGCCGCGGTAGTAGAAACCAACGGAGGTGAACTCACCGTAGGTGAACTCACAACCGTGGTCGCCGCGGTGGAGTCCGCAGAAAAAGTAACCGCCGGCTCAGTGAAATATGCGGTAAATATGGCACTGACAGCCGGCGGTGATGTCATCACAGCTGGAACAGTTGGCTCAACGGAGTGAGCAACTGAACCAGCGGAAGCAGGCGCAGCCGCCTGGGTCGTCGCCTCAGGTAGGCTGACCAAGCCTACCGTCATGGGTCCGGAGGTACTCCTCCCCGCTCTACCCTGGAATGCGGTAGCATCCACGCCTGCACAAAGAAGATAAGTATTAAAAATGGAAAACTATGAAGTTAAAAATAAAGTTTGTACTTACGGGTTTTCTTGAGCCTAAAAGTGCGGACAGGCGGGGATGAACCCGATGGAGCCGGCCTCTTTGCGCCGCTCACCGTCGTCATCCTGGGCTCTCCGGAGGTGACAGTCGCAGCCTCCGGAGCAGTGGTCTTATCACCACCGGGGTTCCCCGCCACCTCCTCGCTCTCGGTCTCTGAGTCAGACCGAGGCACCGGATCGGCAGTGGAGGCCACCTTCGCCTTCCCCTTCCCGCCGGCGGCCTTCTTCTTTCGCACCAACGGAGGACCATCTGCGGATTCCTCATCAGAACATAAGATTAGAGGAATTCCAGCAGAGGTTTCAGCATTGAGGGGTCGAGGGTTGAATAACGCCTTACCTGGCCGCCTGGCGCTCAGGATCTCGTGGCCTGGCGGGTAGACCTCCACGAACCGATCCGCCATCTGTTCAAGGATGGGCAACTCGTTCTCATCTAGAGCACGAGTACCCATCCGGGCGGGACCATCAGCCTCCCGCGGATACAGGAGCGACTGCAAGTCGTTCCCCTCTGAAATAAAAGAAAAACAGTTAGAAGACAAACCTATATAAACAAAGTAAACAGAGAATACCGTAAGGAACAGAGTTCAAACCGTATTCTAGGACGATCGGGATCTTTTGCGCATCCGCATCCTTCCACACCCGGCTCATCCCGAGCATCACCATCCCGGACTCCGCAAAGCGGTAAACCGGAGATTGGACTCGGGATATCTTTGAAAACCATTTCGCCTCCTGGTAATTGGAGGCGTGAAGGCTGGGGAGTGCTTGCCCATTCTTGAACTTCATGGCAAGGGGGATGGCGCGAGCGGAGACAAAAAAGAACTCCCGTTTCCATGAACGAAGACTGCTCTCGGTTGCGCAAATTTTCAAACCCTTGATCCGGGTTATCAGGGTATACCACCCCTGGATGCACCTCCAAGAGTAGAAGGTCATCAGGCGGTCGACGAAGGGCTCAACGCCCAGAATCCGGCACACCCACTCGAAGTGGCGAATCTTCGCGATCGCCATCGGGTGCACCTCGGTCAGGTGTACACTGTGCCTCTCCAGGACACGGTACAAAAACTTTGTCAAAGGGAACCTAAGATTCCCATAGACAAAGAATGCAGCATATACCCCGATCTTGCCTCTGGGGGCATCATACACCGTCTGATGAGGTTCAGGAAACTCAGGCTCGAGAGACTCGAGCATGAACTTTCTGACGATGTACTGATATAGATCGACAGGCAGAGCACACTTGCACTCGCCAGCAGTACTCTTGTCATCGGCGTACACCCCAGCCTCCTGGGCTGTAGCCTCAAGATCGTGAGAAGACATCTTGCAGGTATGAAAAAGAGAACGATTTCAAGAGAATGCTCGACTGAAAAGGTGAGTATTCGCCGGAAATCGTTTTAAAGATGAAGAGAAAAGTGAAAGTGTGGATTACAAAGGACCCTCTCCCCCTTTATATACTAATCGCAATTAATGCGATGAATTTAATGCGGAAGAGAGAGAAATCGCAGGTGCAATGAAACTATGACACGTGGCAAAAAGCAAGCTGGCAACAGCTGTTGAAAGGACGCGTGCCAGTAATTTCGCGGCCACGCGCCCGAAAATTCGCGCCCACGCGCCTGAAAAAGCGCCTGGAATGACCATATACTGTCACGTCGCCATAACTTCCAGCACGTCCTGACACTGTCAGAAGAAACCGCCGGACGACGTTTCAGTAGTTTGGACTGTTCTTATCCTTTCACCAACTCTTTGAATTTCAAAATTTCAAAAAGATTCAAAAGCGGGAAAATACCCCTTACCTTGGCAACCAAGTAACTGTAAGACAGGTGCGGGTACAGTGTTAAGGCAAAACCCTTCACATACTTAGCACCTGCAGGGAATTGAAGCCAAGAATTCCTCGGCAACCAAGTAACTATAAGACGGGTGCGGGTACAGTGTTAAGGCAAAACCCTTCACATACTTAGCACCCGCAGGGAATTGACGCCAGGAATACATTGGAAGTAAAGTAACCGTAAGACGAGTGCGGGTACAGTGTCAAGGCAAAACCCTTCAATACCTAGCGCTCCGCAGGGAATTGAAACCAAGAAGGATCTTCTGGGCAATGCTTGCGGAAACGGGAATAACATCCCCGCATAGCGGGAACGTCGAGAACTACATTGTTTGAAGCTCCAAGATGGAATTGGTGGTTTTAACATAATTGATCACTATGTTCAAAACTACCAAAACCTCATGGAAAATCCACACAAGTGGGACTCAACGCTCCTGACTTGCGAGGAGGTTACAGACCTACCCGCATCATACCCAAAGATCAAGCAGGAAAGTCAGGAATTTCTGCAAGTGACATAAGGACTTCCGCGGGAAGAATCCCCATGGAAAACCTTGAAACAAAACCCCTTTTCAAAACCCTTTGCTTAAGTCCAAAAGTTCACCTCACTTTATTAAACATTCATGAGAAGAACATTTGACTGGGGGGACTTGAAGAGGTAGGTCCCCGCAGAGCCCAGTTGGACCCGCAGGACTCACCTTGAAGAGAGACGTCTGCGCAGAAACCAACTGGATCCGCATGACCCACCATGCTCAGAGACGTGACGTCCTTACGCGCAGTACGCAAGCTGTTCCCGTAGGAAATGCCTCCCAATGGTGAAGTACTCCGCCTGTTCCCGCAGCTGCGGATACAAGCCATCAGGGAAGGCCACCCGCGCAGCAAGGCTACACGCACAAGGCACTTAGCTCTTAATAATTTGGATTGGTCCCGCACAAATAATTTGCATTCACCTGAAGGAATGAGCAAAGCCGGGAACAATCCCGCACAAAGGCTGGAGGGGGAATACTCCCGCCAAAATGAGCCAGTCCGTACGATACTGGAAGATCTTTGGTACTGTACCTGACGAGGTATGGGCAAAAGATCTGACCAGAGATACGACAGCCCATTGACAACAGTATGGCGAGCAGCATGCTCTTGTACTGTATGTCACTATTAGCCGCTACCTACTCACCAACTCCTGTCATACCACGTGCATAGCCTACAGTTGGGGGAAAAGGAATAGTACACAGCAGGCCTGGTCACTGTCAGCCGATGCCTACCCACCAACTGCTAGCATGGCACATGCGTAGGCCACAGTTGGTAGAACAGGAATACTATTCAGCCGGCTATACCCTCTTGGAAACCTACCTTCGGCTATAAATACCCCAAATGGTATGATCATCTCATCTTATCTTGTATCTTACATCATATACCTGATATCTGCTCTAGCAATCTCTTAATATACATTTATATTCAAGAGCAATCTAGTCTGATTCTCACGCCGGAGGGTGGTCACAAGGAGGAACCCCCCTTCTCAGTGACGAGCTCACGGTGTCTGTTTTGCAGGTTATCAGAAGAACCATCTTTGCCGGGTCTAACCCCTCGTGGAAAACATCTATTTAACCCCCAGATTATCCGTAATCTGCCCGGGGTCGATTAGTGTTTATTCAATTATATTGCTCCTTTTAAAGATACAAGTTAACACACTTTATTGATCAGGATTTATAAACATTTTTATAAACTTTTAATCCTCTCAAGTTATGATATGTTTCTTTGTTTATTTTTTTAGGGAAGCTTTGGTTTCGGTTAGGTCTAGTTATTGCAGTTTCATTTTAGTGGCTTTCTTTCGGTTTTGGTTACTTTGAATTTTGGTTTTAGTTTTTTTAATTTGTTAGTTTCGGTTTGATTTTTGTTCTTTGGTTTTAGTTTGTACTATATTGTTGGTTTTAAAGATAAAAGTTAGAAAATTTTGTTGATCATTGTATATAACATTTTAATATGCTTTTTTAATCATGGTTTTTGAACAATTTAATAAACATCTACCTATATATTAAAGCAACACAATTTTTTCACTTGTCATTCAATTAGACTCTTCACAGCTTCAAGTGTACAAGTTTTCATTTTTAAATTTTTTCCTTCATGAATATGAATAATAAAATGAAAAATATGTTGTTAGTGGGAATTGAACTCAATACCTTACTTTTAAAATGTTTACACCTTACCAACTCAACTAGGATTAATTGATGTTAGCTTTCTCTTTTTCTTAATTGATATAAATTCATAACCTTCTATTTTATTACTTATAAAATGCAAATACAAATTATTCTTACTAATCTATATATTTTAGTAAATTATTTATGACTTATGAATCCATAAGATATGTTCATATGTATATTATTAAATTAAAATTTTTTATTTTATTTTTTAACACCCGTGTATCGCACGGGCTCTATCCTAGTTTAATATATAACATCAATTTGTAGAATTTCTTTCTATTATAATAATTCAAACAATAAATTGAAAAAATCGTCGCTCTCATTTGGAAACCTAAATCACGATCAATTTACAAGGCATGCCAAAATGATTTATCGATTTTAATACTTTATATACTTAATATATTCGCAACTGCTATTTTCAATCGCTCTCAAACAAACCCCATCGTCGTCTCTTCCATTCGATCAGTTCATTTCCTCCATCAATGATCTTCAATATACAAAACAACAAATATAAGAAAATATTTTAGTAGCTTATAAAGAGAATGAATATCATTACAGAACTCTTAAATTATTAAGAACTTGAAGGAGCTTTTAGTAATTAACGTTTTTTATAAAATTTATTATATGTTAATATTATTTGAGTGTAGTTTTATTACTTTTTATATATACAGTTACGATTACAACTATGAAAATTAGTTTTTACACATATCTAATATTTTTTACATATATGTAAATTTGCTATTGCATAAATTTTACACATATGTAAACTTGTAATTTATATATGTAATAAAAAATTTATATATAAAATATGGTTAAACTAGTCTCAAACAATGTTAATATACGAAAAAAATAAAAAAATGTTTGGTTACTATAAGTTTCTTAAAGTTCTTAAAATTTTTGGAGTTCTGAAAGGATACTAAGTACTAACCCATGTTTTAAAACTAGAAATTATGTTTGTAAATATTCAACTATGTAAGATCATTTTTTTTAAAGTATATGTTTTTCAATATCATGTTTCAGTTTGAATAATACCTGCAATTATAAATCATGTTTCGGCATCAACTAACATATCAAAAAATATCTTGCTCAAAATTTTATGTAGTTTAGTTGACAATTTTTTTGTTCCTAACCGTGTAGCACATGAGTCAATAACCTAGTTAAAACACTATTTTGATAAATAGTTTTTAATCAACACTTAGATTATCAGGCATACTCACCATTTTGCCGTTGAAATGGAATACGTGGCTACGGTGCCAACGGTGTGGGTGAACGGTGGAAAACATGTGAAAATATTGCCGCCCAATTCACCGATTTGAACAAAGATATATTTTTGATTTGATAGTTTCAACAAATAGAAAATATAATCATTACATGCTTGATTTGATAATTTAAGCTCATTTAAACAAACTAATCTTATAATTCAAATAATTTGTAAATAAAATTGCCTACTATGAATCCTAACAACTCACAACATCCATTCGGAAATGATGTTTATCAACAGGGGTGGGTTCGAGCCGCCTATTTGCATCGAGTTCCACAGTTCCAATGGGTGCAACAGCGACGAGTTGCACCTGGTATGCCAATGATGCTCGATGCAAGTGAGTTTCCCGACTCTCAACCGATACCCTATTATCAACCGATCCCCGACACTCAACCATCTAAAGTATCTAAACGAAAAGATGCACCGGAAGGATCCGACCCGGCCTTGAGTCAACATTGGACTACCGCGGAGCTAGAAGCATTGGCAAAGGCGTGGATCGACATTTCGGAGGATGCCGTAAGTTTATTTTTATCTTTATTAATAATTTTTTAAATCTTCACAAAACGTAAACATACATAGTTTGCGTAGGTTCTTGGTAACTCACGAAAACGAATCGCTTTTTACAAAACCGTTACTAAACGGTTTCATGAAGTTCAAAACCGTGAAGAATACCGAACTATTCATCAGATGAATGCAACTTTATTTTTATGTAAGTTTTAATTTTAGTATTATTAAATTAAATTAGTTATATAAATATTATTATTTTATTTGAGAATGAAGGAAAGTGGTGAATTGGTAACCATATCCATGATATTGTGAAAGATGGTAAAATTGGGTGAAGTATGATTTGACGTTGATTTAACACTGTAAAATGAAAAGTAAAATGACATTCATATTTTTTAGTTTTATAAAAAAATAAAAAAAAAACCCCATGATTCTATGTTAAACAGTTTAACCACGTAGGTAATTCTAAGTGGCCCACGAATACCAATAAAGTTGACCGTTACAATTCAAAACCCCGCTTTGTAATTCAAAATTTTAACTTCATCCAACAATTTACCATCGTACCCTTACCTCTTCACCTGTATAAATCCACACCAATCAACGCTCCTCCGCCCCACAACTCACTTTACTTCAAACCCTAATTCCATCAATTCAAATCCCAATTCACTCAACCAAACATGCGTGAAATCCTTCATGTCCAAGGCGGCCAATGCGGCAACCAGATCGGTGCTAAGTTCTGGGAGGTCGTTTGCGCCGAACACGGCATCGATTCCACCGGCCGCTACCACGGCGATTCTGATCTCCAATTGGACAGGATCAATGTGTATTACAATGAAGCTAGTTGCGGGAGGTTTGTTCCAAGGGCTGTGCTCATGGATCTTGAACCTGGTACCATGGACAGTATCCGATCGGGTCCTTACGGTCAGATCTTCCGACCGGATAACTTTGTTTTCGGCCAATCGGGTGCTGGAAACAATTGGGCTAAGGGTCATTATACTGAAGGTGCTGAATTGATTGATTCGGTTCTTGATGTTGTCAGGAAGGAGGCTGAGAATTGTGATTGTCTTCAAGGTATTTCTTTTAGACATTTCGTCAAACACCTTGTGTGTATTAGGGTTTTGGAAATTTTAATTTTAATTATTGGTATAGACCTGTGTTGCTTTTGCTTTAGGTTTGACACATCTGGTGATATGATTGTAATATGTGTAGGTTTTGGTTTTGATTTGATTTTTATAATTTCTTTTAGACATATCGTCGAACACCTTGTCTGCTTTAGGGTTTTGGAAATGTTAATTATAGATGCAGATCTATGTTGCTTTAGTTATAAGTTTGACACATTTGCTGATGATGGTAGTTTTTGTGGGGTTTTGGTTTTGATTAAATTTTTGAAATTTTTTTTAGACATTTCTTCGAACGACTTGTCTGCTTTAGGGATTTGTGCATTTTAATTAAGGATCTAGTTTTGCGCTGCTTTAATTAGAAGTTTGGACATATGGTGATGTTTGTAAGTTGTATCAGTTAGGGTTTTGGTTTTTAATTTGTTTTTTGTACATGCAGGGTTTCAGGTTTGTCATTCTTTAGGAGGAGGAACGGGATCCGGAATGGGTACTCTTCTGATTTCGAAGATCAGGGAAGAGTACCCGGATCGAACCATGTTGACTTTCTCTGTTTTCCCGTCGCCGAAAGTGTCTGATACGGTTGTTGAGCCTTACAATGCCACATTGTCGGTTCATCAACTGGTCGAAAACGCGGACGAGTGCATGGTTCTTGATAATGAAGCTCTGTATGATATTTGCTTCAGGACTCTCAAGCTCACCACTCCAAGCTGTAAGATTGTTTTACCCAAATTTCATGGTTCTTTTTAACAATTTGCATTTAAATCATTGATTGATTTGACTATGTGTTGAACAGTTGGAGATCTGAACCACTTGATATCTGCAACAATGTCTGGTGTCACCTGCTGCCTTCGGTTCCCGGGTCAGCTCAACTCTGATTTAAGAAAGCTAGCCGTGAACTTAATTCCGTTCCCTCGGCTTCATTTCTTCATGGTGGGATTTGCTCCGCTGACATCGCGTGGCTCGCAGCAGTACCGAGCCCTGACAGTTCCCGAACTGACCCAACAAATGTGGGATGCCAAGAACATGATGTGTGCTGCTGATCCAAGACACGGTCGATACCTGACTGCATCTGCAATGTTCAGAGGGAAGATGAGCACCAAGGAGGTGGACGAGCAGATGATGAATGTTCAGAACAAGAACTCGTCTTACTTTGTTGAATGGATTCCAAACAATGTGAAGTCAACTGTTTGTGACATCCCGCCGACAGGTCTGAAAATGGCGTCGACGTTTATTGGGAATTCAACTTCCATTCAGGAGATGTTTAGGCGTGTGAGTGAGCAGTTTACAGCTATGTTTAGAAGGAAGGCTTTCTTGCATTGGTACACGGGTGAAGGGATGGACGAGATGGAGTTTACAGAGGCGGAAAGCAACATGAATGATTTGGTGTCCGAGTACCAGCAGTACCAGGATGCAACTGCTGATGAAGAGGGGGAATACTATGAGGATGAAGTGGAGGAAGAAGTTGGTGAGTAGATGCTTTTGTTATTATAGTTTAGTTGTGGACAAGTCCCAATTGTCAGTCTCTGGCAAAGGGAAATGGAAGGATTTTGATGCATGATGTTTGGCCTGCAACTTGTTCTTGATGTTTTGAATTCTCTTGGATATCATTTTTTATTTCAAATAATGGTTTTATGTGTATTTTGGCTTCACACAGTTGTATTCTTAATTAGCTAAAATGATATCTTACAAATTAATATGCAAATTCACATATGGTTATGTGATATTCTCGCATGTCATACTGTGACTGTCTTACTCTTAGAGAATGAATCACATGACTGAATAAAACTAATGAACAAAGAGAAGAATCATCTTCAACTACAGTGCAGTGTACTATATGAAAGTCTAACCTCAATACAGAAGGGCCCTGCAATGGTCAATAAATTTTCGGAAGTGCATTTTCTTTTGCCTTACAAGAATTTGTGTATCAACTACGCATTGTTTAACACCGATTTTTCACAACTGAGGGGGTGTTTGGGTTTGCTTATACTGTGAGAGGAAAAATTTCATAAGTTACATTTTTGTGACTTACTAACTTATTGAAAAGTTATAAAAAGGTAAAATAAAATCCCAAACACCCCTTGAAATCAGAAGGAATGCACAATAAAAAATAAGTACATAAACGTACTTCAAAAGTTTTTAACAGGAATATCAGAAAGGCAGCACGCTAACATTGTTTTGCAAAAGGTTTACAATAATCATAATAGTCGTGCCTTAAAATTTTTTTTTGAAGTACATAACATGCATTTGCGACATTGTGTGAAGGGAATCCAAATATTATAAAGTCCTTGATGCATATATAGGTAATAAAACTTTACCAGTCAGATCATCTCTTAAGAGACAAACCATAGAGAGACAACATTGGGAAGGCTTTGTTGTCCCTAGTGTCCACATAACAGTGACGTGACACTGTGTAGAGGCTTTGTTACCTCCTCCAGGGATGGTCTAAGGGTTTAAAGACTCATGTTTTTGGAATGGTTCGTCTATATACTAAAATGTTTTACAAACAACTTTATCAACATGAATCAAACTATTTAAGATGTCATTACTCATTATTCTTCTTGTGTGTGAATTACATTTAATCAGGTTAGCATGGTGCGCATAAAAATGTCAAATTTCTACAATCACTTGGATTCAAGATATACTCTTTAATGATACATAGTCACCTAACTGTAGCATAAATGTGAAAAATGAGTTAGAAAAACACAAACGCATGAAGAGTATTAAATCTCAAGTGTATCATACTAATGGATCTATACATGATTCTAAAGGGTCACACATTAAACAACTTTGTTACACATTTAGATACGACTTGCATAGTGTCAGGATTATACGCATTATAATTAACAGATGTGGGGACTTGTATATCCATTTTATAATTACTTTAACAGTGGAAGACTTGCACATACAACGATGGTGTTTCAAGGTCCAATTGCTACTAATCAAGAAACCGAAAACAAATCATATGGTGTTTCAAGAAACCTAATATTTTAGAGATTTTAAACTTGTTAATGAAGTGAACAATTAAATATTCAAAGTCTCTCTAATGTTATCAACACACAAAGCGACCTGACTATAGTTAGTGCTGGCCAACAATACGAAAATGTCAAGGATCCAAGCTTGTTGAAACCAGATTCGTTCAACTGATTATAGCGGCTACAAATTAGGGTTTTAGGCACTCTCTTTTCCAACTCAATGAAATCGATGGACAGGAGTGGTGCCCAAATCTTGTATGTATATTATTCCCTTGTAAAACCTAATCTCAATCATTTTTGGGTTTATCTCATAAGCTCTTAGAAACTCAAAATCTGGAAGTTCCTTGAAATCCCGACCTTACTCCATACATAAAGACTAATATGAGGTTATTAGGCATCTAAGGTTTGATTTGTAACCATTCAAAACTATGTAGTTATGTTAACTCAAAGACCATGTTGAGTGAGTTTGCAATCCAATAGCGTGTTAAGATTTGAAGGGTTACCGACTAGTACGTTGAATGAGTTTGTAATTCAAATTCAAAAGAATGTAAGTAATACTTTTATACGTTTAGTAGTTAGCCAACAACGTTTCCGTAAAGATAAGGATGAGTTATGAATCAACTTGAAAAATTGCTAGTTTTTGAAGATCAATAATGAAGGTTTTGGTCAAAGGTTGAGTGGATACTAAGGACGCATTTGGGTTGGATAATTCTATTAAATTGGAATTTGAATTCCATCTCTTAGTGCATGTATTGGATTGCAAAATTTGTTAGAATTGGAATCTGAATTCCATGTTAAGAGTATTTGGTTAACAAATGATATGGAATCTCCAACCACCCCAACCACGCTCCCTACCGCCACCCTAACCCAACCCCAACATCGCCCTTAAAACCATCACCCATGCTCCCTGATTACTGCTACTATTCCAACTAACCACCACAACCACCGTCCCAACCATTGCCATCAACACCCCACCTACCCAAACATTGCCATTCATGCCACCCCACTCGATTGCCACCGCCACCACCCATTCTGACCACAATTTCCACCTACCTACTACCCTTTCACTGTTGTTCTTCCTATCCCTGATCACCATAGTTGCCCCCCACCATCATTGATGTAGTGGTGGTCAAGCGGTCATTGTTGTTGCCACTAACTCGCCAACTCGTCACTCCACTAGTGGTCGCATGGTCATGGAGACAACAACGATGACAAGCGAAGTGGGTGGTCGGGGTGATGGAACGGGTTTGATGGGCTAGATGACCATAGTTGTATATTTTATTTCCTTTATAACTGTTTTATCAATCAAATTTATTATAGATTCAAAATCTTTTAACAATCCTTTAAATACCTATCATAATTTGGTTGTACTGAAATTTAACCCTACATATTTGAAGTCAATGTTACAACAAAGTGCTGTTAAAAAAAAAATCTACATGTTATAATAAAATAAAATAATTGTGGGCACGTGTCGCTCTATGATTAAACCTCGCAACTCTTTTCTCTCCTAAACTAATAGCCCTGTTATAAATCAATAATTATTCATTTTCCTTTAACACTCTATTTATATTATATTTATAACGTGATTAAATTATTCACTTTCCTTTAAACTATATTTGTATTATATTTATACATTTTTATAAAAATAAATATTTGCATATTATAATACTATACGTTGTTAGAATATATATTTTAAAACATATTTGGTGAAATCCAAAAATTAATAAAACACTGTGTTTGTTAAATATTGAAAAATATATATATAATTTCAAATGTTATCATTAGTATATTATACTATGTATATTGTTGAAGATTGTAAAAATAAAAAAAACCATGAATATGCTTTCGTCTTACCGAAATAGTTTTTTTAATCATTAAATTATAAATATATACTTAATAGTTTATCCATTTTTTTAAAATCAACCCATTTTTCTATTGATTTTTTTTTGTAAATTTTCATATAAACTTATATTTTATAAATATATGCTTTAAATATATTCATTTATTTTTTTGGGTTAATTTAATAAACTATATATATATGTGTGTGTGTGTGTGTGTGTTAAAATGTATGAAAGTATATACCAACAACTTTCATAGATAATAAAGGTTATCATGTTTAATTTCTTGGTTTTTTTAAACAATGACTTTTTTAGATTTTTTTGTGGAACTTAAATTTATTTGTTACGGGTCAAAATTTGGTAAATAGATTTTCTTTGGTATAGGTTAACTATATTCAACTCAAAATTTGTTATGGGTTAAAAATAGGTAATATGAGTATTTTTAAAGTTTAAGAATTTAAATAGATCTATCGCCAAATTTGTTGGTTCAAAGTTTTTATTTGAAAATTTCAAACAAATGAAAGTTAGAATTTTAAACGTGATTTGGGTTTCGAATTTATATTCAAGGACATTTTTGGAAATAATGAAAAGATTCAGAATTTAACACATTGACTATTTTTCTCATGACTATTAAAATTTAGAGCCCACCTAACTTTTATCAAATTTGAAATATTTATGTAAGCATTAACTTTTCTTTGGGTGATCAGAATGTTATATGTGAAGCATGTCATACAAAATTATGTTCAAGTGAAGCAAAACATTCACAAAATTGAACAGGTTAACGTATTGTTTTTTTGTGTTGTCACTATGCTAAAATTGAGAAGCCATTCAAACTTATCAAAATTTTTTTTCTTGGGTAACTCAAAACTATTATTGTATAATAAGGCTTATACGAAATTGGTTCATAATAATTATTATTTCAATTATATATATATGACGCTAAATGAAATTTTCAATAAATTGAGCATTCTCATGTATGTCTTTGCACTTGCGTTATTATTATTATTTTTATTAAGTTATTTTTTTTAAAATGATTATTTTGTGATATAAATAAAATTAATTTAAATACACATAATATAGATACAATCATAGATGTAATACATTTTTTATATACATTATGTAGTTATATACTTTATTTGTAACTTTATTATTTGAACTATCATGTATGTTACACGGGCTCTAAAAATAGTTTTTAGGCTGAGGGGTGTGGAGCGCGAGAGGGGGCGCGTGAGCCCATCCGCTCGCGCCCCGGGGCGCGAGCACCACACCACCGAGGCGCGAGAGGGGCGCGAGCGCGGAAATCCAGGCGGGCGCAAGGGGTCTCGCGGGAGAGGTTGCGCGTGAGGGAGCCTGGGAATGCGTAAATAGAGCCGTTGGGCTCTTTATGTTTATTAAAAAAAAAATTTTTTTTCTCTATATAAACCAATATCAACCCAATATCACATACCACACCCAAAATCACATAAAATACTTACCACAACCTCAAAAAAAACCCAAAATCACACCATCTTCCAAACCTTTTTTAAAAACATGGCTGGAAATTGGTACCCAAACCTAGATTCAGATTACAGTTACGACGATTTATGGTCGGCACCGGACCAACCGATGTTTTATTCGGGGTCGCAACAATCATCCGGCTTTCAACCATCCAACATACAACCGTCTCCTAACTTTGTTGTTCCGGAGACACAAGAACCAGAAGGTGAAGCTGCGGGACAAAGAAGACGCGTCCACCGGAAAAAACAAGTTGCAACGGACGGGTCGGGTTCGGCTTCGACTGGAAGGACGAAACGGAAAACCACTCCGTGGTCATCGGATGAGAAGGAAGCCCTGTGTCGGGCTTGGATAGTCATTTCTGAGGATCGGCGTTGCGGTAATTGTTTTAACGTTTTTAAAAATGATTTTTAATAAAAAAGTTAAATAAAAAAGTTAAATGACTTACAAATTTATTTATGCATTTTGCAGCGGACTACCAAAAGAGCAAGGTCTTTTGGACAAAGGTTAGGGAGACGTTCTATTCGCTCGTTGGGAGTACAGAGCGGAACGCCGATATGATTTCGGGTCGGTGGACCGAAATCAGAAAATTTGTCGGCTTGTTTACTAATCTGTTCAACAGGAACGCCGGTCGTATGAGACCAAGTGGCAGTGACGATTTGGCGGTTTATAATTTCACTGTCGAAGAGTGGAAGCAGGAGTGCCTGCGGAGGTATGGGACGGTGAAGACGTGGGACGATGTAAAGGTGTGGGAGAGGTTGAGAAGGTGTTCTAAGTGGGTTGAGCTGGTGGCGCCGGACCTTGATGCGGAAGTAAGGCCGAAACGGACTAAAACTAGTTCGTCTGGAGCGTATAGCACTTCCGCCGGGTCGGATTGCCGGGTTGGATTCGACCTAAACGTTGCGGTGGAGGAAACTTCTTCACCGCCGAGGAGGCGGCCATTGGGAAGGGACGCCAGGGGGAAAAAACCGGCTGAGGGGGAAGCCGTAAACATCACCGATCTTGTTGAATCCCTCAATAAATTCAACAAAACCATGGAGGTGGTCTCTAATGACAAAAAGGAAAAAAAAAGAATGAGAGATTTGGACTTCCTTACAAGAGACTTCAGTAACCTAAATCCGGTCGACCAAATGCTGATGGAAAAACAAAAGGAACGTATCCGGAAGAGGTTGATCGAAGAAGACCAAGCCGAAGAATAAGAATAATGTTTTTTTTTAGTACTTATAATTTTTTTTAGATATTAATGTGTTTTTTTAATTAATGTGTGTTTTTTTAAATAATTTATGAGTTTTTTTAATAATACGTTTTTTTAATACATTTATAAAAAAATAAAAAAAAACCGCTCGCGCCCCCTCTCGCGCCCTCCACACCAGGGCCCGGGGCGCGAGCACCACAACCAACACCCATCTTATCAAGTTTCTCTCTCTGCCGCACGTCACAATATTATTGGCTGGAGCCCCCACTCGCGCCCCCTCTCGCGCCCCCCACACCCCTCAGCCTTATAATATACTCAACTGAAATTAACAAACACATTAATTTTATAATAATTTTTTTGAATTTTGTTTTCTTAAATAATTTAATATACAACGGTCACATCCAAATTTATACATATTTAATTAAATTTCCTTTAAAAACTTTAACAAATAATTAAATTTATGCATATTACTAAAATGAAATTAGCAAACACATTAATTTTATATATAACTTAGGCATAAAATATAAAAACTTATTTTTCATTTTGTTACCTTATAATCAATCTAACACACAGCGGTCACATCTATAAATATACATCCTAAATTGATTCAACGTCCTTAGAAAGTTAAAAAGAACAACAACAATAATAATTTTATAAAAGGATAAAAAATAATTAGCAGGACTAAAAATACAAAACAACTTAAGCGCCCGAATTTACACATTTAACCGCGGAAACCTTAACATTCATTATTCATTTCCCTCCACGCACCACTCACTCACCCTCTTCCTTTCCTCCAAAACTTTCAAATATTCCCGCCCCCATTCGCCGTACTTGTACAGTTCCAATCTTAGATCTCACCCTTCATTCCAATTCCAATTCCAATTCCAATTCCATTCTTTCATTTTCATTTCACAATGGGAAAGCAAACCAAATCCCGTAAATCCGATAACGCAATCGGCAAAGGCAAGGTCACTCCGGTCCAAGTCGCCTTCATTGTCGACCGATACCTCTCCGATAACAACTTCGTCCAAACCCGGTCCACTTTTCGAACCGAAGCTTCACATCTCATTTCCAAATCACCCGTCAATGAGGTATTGTTTATTTCATTTATTTTATATTTTTATTCTTACTTTCTTTGTTAGCTGTTTTAGGGTTTAATTTTGGGGTTGATGATGTGTCTTTGCAGGCGCCCAAGAGTTTGTTGAGTTTAGGCGATATGTTGGATGAGTATATTTGTTTGAAGGAGCAGAAGGTGATGTTGAGTCAAGAGAAGAGTCGGTTGGAACAGGAGAAGTTTCGGGTGCAGACGTTGCTGAAAGGAATGCAGGATGTGATGAATGCATATAGCCACGCCGGATCACAGCCGCCGGCGATGGTCAGGCCTCTTCTCACAGCAGGTAACTCCTCAATTTGGATTTGGAATTTGGTGCTTTGATTTTTGGGTTATGAAATTAGGATTTCGTTTTAGTAGTTTGTGTCAAAATGTTGATCTTGCATTTGGCTCTAATTTCAAAGTTTTTTAATTAATTAAAACTTCGTAGTTTTAAGCTTTTTTGCGTCTAAGCTTAGGAGTGTGACAACACTGTATTCACTTCCTCTAAATGATAAATTAACAAAATGTAATTGTTTGGTGTGGGTACTATTCGTGGTTGTAATTGAGGACATAAATCGCTAATCGGTCAAAGTCGGACCTGACGGGCCATAATCACCCCTAACTGGTCAAAGCTTGACCTAATCGGCCTTACTCTTGGCTAATTTTATGTTATTCCGGCTGATTTCTGGCTATCTGGATCATGAATGGGTCGAGGAGGGCTAAAACCTGTTTACTTCAAAAAATTAACACATAAAAATGTGTGCATAAAAAAACTAAATATTACATGCAAAATTCCAATTTGGTTTAGCAAGTTCTACAACATTGGTATCATTATAGTGATAGTTGCTGGTTGAAGTTTGTTACGAAATGTGACATTGAGTTCTGTTTTTCAGCTAACACTCCAGTGATGATGTCAACTTCCAAACCTCTATCAGAGACCACCAATTTCTCAACCCCAACAGCGATCGCAAGCACAAGCCAGCCAACATTAAAAAGAAGGAAGAATGTCCCTGCTGCTCCATCAGCTTCAAAGCGAACTCGGACTCAGCCATCAGCTCGGTCAACTGCTTCTGGCAAACCACCTGCAACAAAATCGTCAAATAATAATAATAATCAAGAAATCACTCCAATTCCATCAAACACTGCACCGACTACATTGTCACCGGTTCAAAGTTCTAGTGTGGCTAAGTGTCTTTTTAATGCTGGTCCCCAAACACCCTCACCGTCTCCAACTGTTTCACCAGTTGGTGATAATCAGACTCCACCATCAAGTAACAAGAAGACAGTTACACCTCCACCGTTTACATCAACGAACCGTACTGTTATCACATCCGAGACTATTCATGTGAGTCCTATGAAGCAAGTATCTTACTATTCAATCGAGAGGAATCAGTGCATTACATCACCATTGAAAACAGGTTTAAAGAGATCCAGCACAGTTAAAGGAAGGCTGGATTTTGATGGTTCTGAAACAGTGGCGGTTAATTCAGAGATTTTGACTTCTGATGAAAATACTGAATCTCTTTCTGAAGGCGACGCTTTTGACTTTGACTTGCCTAATTTTGATTGTTTAGGGCCGGATTTCAATCTGACGGCTTTGTTGGGTGATTTTGCTTTTGATGGTGAACAAATGGATTACTTAGGCCAGGGGGATAATGGATCTTCTCCTGAGTCTCTTTCACCAGATACAACGGTGGATGACAATGCGTGTGATCATGAGCTTGTTTCGGGAGTGTCTTCTACAGTGACTGAAATCTTATCTGAGCAAGACATGAATATGGCAGGTGCAGGGCCTAATTTGGTCACATCTGTGAAGTCTATAACTAAATCCATCAAAGTTTTTAGTCCTGGTATGTTGTGATTCTCACTGGTTGTTACATATTAATACAAACTATTAGTGCTTTGAGATATTGACTGATTTTTGTTGTGCAGTGAAAAGCCGAAATCCTTGAGGATTAGATGACTTGACTTACAATGCGGATGAAGTGGTTTGACAAGAGCAGCTTGCTAACATGGTGACAGACTGCTTTTTAATAAGTAGTCTTATGAATCTGATACAGTAGTAAATGTTGTTCACTTGCTTGGGATTAGACAGACTAATATATACCAATCTGATATTTCATTACTGATCATCTTTGTAGATATCTTTTTCTAGTTGACTTGGAATATAATGATGAATTCTTTAGTTTTTGATGAACCAAATATCTGTTAGTCTGGATTGAATATTGTGTTTTTTTTCACTTTACATTTTTGAATCAAACCGATGAAAATGAATACCTTGTTTAGGCCAGATTATGGATTTTTAAGTCATTTCTGTCCTTGTAATTTATGCCTTTGAAGCCCACTGTCTGAACTCAAAATGCTAAGACTATCTGCTATGGTGGAGGGCATCGAAGCCCGTCTCGCTATGGTTTAAAGCCCCTTGGCCTCTCAATATATATACACATATATATGTCTGTGTGTGTGAGAGATGGAGAAAGAGGGGGCCCACCCCACCTTCTCCGTGCCGGCCGTCCAGAAGACGCCCCCCTCCGCGCCTCCTCCCCCACGCCCCCTGGCGGTGTTCCCCCCCCCTCCTTCGGCGCCCATAGCAACAAGCCTAATGGATTTCATATTTTAAAGGCATATGAAACTATTTTTACAAATTTTGGTTGTGCCCTTGCCGGTTTGCCACATATGCTACCCTGATAGCATAATAGATTTTTATAAAAAAACACAAGTGAAACCAAAAATAACTGAAGTTCATTGTTTATCTAATATTTAAAAACTTAGAAAACCCTAATTTTTTTTAATATATATTTTCATGTTTTAATTTTTATTCGTCCCTATTATCGTGTGATGAATCTTCGTCTGTTTTAACCTGAGTTGTTGTGTGGGAAACTCATCAAATGCAGCTTTATGTCTGTCATTGCGACATACTTAAAGACTTGAAAAAAATGGGTAGAAGTGGAGCCACGACTTGTTCTTTCTCAACGACTAAAACCCGGTGCGGCTCGAGAACTGGTTTGAATGCCTAAATAGGGAACTCAATATATAAATTGGCGGTTTGAGTCGGATTAGAATTGGTTCCGGTAAATCCGTTTTTGAAGTGGCACCAATTAGGTTACAAACCGGCTTGGAAATCTAAATTGGTTTATTTAACACCTGTATTGTAATTTAGTGTAAATTGTAATGGGTTTTGGAATTGGTTTCGGCCAACAGGTTTGAGCCAACACATGGTGACGGGCGACCCATAATTCCATAAACATATCATCCCATCTATCCCTTAGGTGCTTTAAAAAATCGGTTTCGGAATCAAAATCGATTAAAAATCAGTTTGACAAGAACCAAAACTTGTTCCTATTAAGGAATAAGATACAAAATAATTGAAAATCACATTAATTATTCCTTTCCCTCAAAACCGTTGATCCTCATTCATAGGAATTTCCAAAATCACTCCCTTTTTATATATGTAACTGTACATCTTTTAGTTTATGTTTAGGCTTGAATTATGTTTTCTTTTCCTGTATAGATATGCATTCATATTTCACTTATAATAAGAACAATAAACATTTTTATATCTTTATATTACTTTCTTATTAGTTCCAATTACCTGAACCATAGAGTTCATACCAGTTTGAAAATTCCACCTTCTAAACTGGTTTGGAACCAAACGGTGACCAAACTCGTTAGAAACTTAGAGCAGAGCCAATTAGAGATATCAATGAGAAGCGAACATATTTTTGCTTGTTTTCAACATATTTAAAACTGCTTCAAATAGTACCTTTTATGTTTTTCTAATTTCAAAGTAATTTCATAGTAACCGGCAAGAACTCATAACGTGTATTATTTTTCAATTTTAGAAGAAAAGTTAACGTGTCATTTGACATGTGGTACTTACTTGGAATGTTCATGTTTATTGACTTGACTAGGTAAGCCGTAAACTAACGAATTTTGATCGTGACACGTGGACCCCAAACTTAATGGCAGTCTAGATTCTAGAAGGAAACAGATTCACATTCATATTGACATTTCACCGGCCACCTAATTCTACTTCCCTTCCATATTCATTATTATATTCAACGAAGACTTGTTCCATCTTAAATTTCTTGTGATAAATATAGACGTGATATATGTTTCATAAAAAAAAAACAAATTATTATTTTCTAATTCAGCTTAAAATAATTACCCACTTCGAAAAAAATGAAACAATTACTTATAAATAATTGAACTTTTAGCTCTTGATTATTTCAAATACTTCAATAAGCTTTTCCAATTAAATGATATCCTAATTGCAAAACTATTATTTTGTTGGTTGATTTTAAAGAAAGAACTTCTCTAACCAAGTTCATGGGTTTCTTATGATACGCAAAATGTTCAAATTCTGCAACGTATATAACATTTAGAAGTAGATTAGTTGCCGTTTGAAAAAATAACGCAAACGCATATTATTTAAGCATTTAACTTGAACTGAATATTCGTGAATATTCAAGAACAAGCTTTTTAAATAAATTATAGAATAATTCACAATTAAAAATGAACAATATATATTTTGTTGAAATGTAAAGTCGTCATCCCGCCGTATCTTCGCTTTGTTTCCTATTTTAAACGCGGTGCCTTCCGTCACTAAATTTATTCATTACCAACCTACCCCTTAGTCCTTTTATATATACACCCATATTCTCTAGCTTCAAACACAACAAGAAATCAACACAACACGACCTACCTTTGTATATCAAAACACAAAACATGTCTTCTTCCATGATGTTCTTGTCTTCGGTTCTCTTCTTTGCTTTCGCTCTTCAAGGAGCTCTAGGTATGTATTTATGAGTAAAATATTAGCTGTTAAAAGAAATTGTATATAAGTATTTATACTTACATGATTTGAATAAATTTCAGGGGAGATTGTGTGTGAGGACTTGCCGACGGAGGTTTGCTCGTTTTCCATCTCGTCATCTGGGAAGAGATGTTTGTTGGAGAACTACGAGAACAGCAAGGGAAAGACCGGGTATCAATGCACGACATCACAAGTGGTGGTGGAGAGGATGTCCGAGTATATTGAGACAGATGAATGTGTCAAGGCGTGTGGTGTCGATAGGAACTCCGTTGGGATTTCCTCCGACACCCTGCTTGAGCCACAATCCATCGCCAAAATCTGCTCAACCGCTTGCTACCAGAACTGCCCCAACATCGTTGATCTTTACTTCAACTTGGCTGCTGGTGAAGGTATATCTATCTCATTTGTTTACTTATTTTATTCTTCATTAAACTTAACCATAATTAACCGGTGCTTGTAAACTAAGAAAACTTGCCAATATGTTACAAAGTCAATATCACAAGTTAATCACATTTGAAGCAGCAACCATGACATGACATCATTAGGATTAATACTTAATAACTTAATAACATAATATTGTGATTTTTCAGGTGTGTTTTTGGGTGACTTGTGTGAGAAGCAAAGGAGCAACCCTCACCGTGCCATGATCGAGCTTCTAAGCTCTGGTGCTGCCGCTGGTCCCGCAGCTAGTGAGAACCTTAATGCTGGTGCACCGGCTCCGGCATCCATTTAAACCATCGATCTTTTCTTTCGTTATTTGTTTGTTTTTTTTTCTTTCATAAACATGTTACGGAGACGGAGGAATAATTTGGACTTATAGGAGTTCTTTTATTTTATATTTGTTTATGATCGAATAAATAAATAAATGCATTAGCATGCTATTAGGTAACACTTGTTTGTTTGCTTGATACTTAATATGGGATTCGATATCATATAACAGTTGAATGATCTAGATTAGGCTTACAATTTTTTTTTAAAACAAAGTTAAAAAAATCATACATATATTTACTTTGTCAATCAAAATGATTGAAAAATTCGATCAATTCATATAATATATTCAATTCACTTAAAAACAATTATGGGAACCAAAGAAACAAAACTTTCTAAAAGAAGTAATTACCATAAACAAAATTACCAAATAAATAAATAATGCGAAATGTACGAAGTGATCCAAAATTAAGGAGTCAATCGTGTTAGGTTGACGGGTTAATGTGTTTCGGGTTGGCATGTTAAGATTCTTCAACCCCAACCCAAACCATATATTCATTCGTGTCGTGTAGACTCATTTAAATTCGTGTCATGTTTCGGGTTAACCCATTTTATAATTCATTTACGAATATGAGTAAATACATAGTGACTTAGTAATAAATTAAACAATTAATTACTCTTATTTATATAAACATTTTAATAATGTGTGATACAAGCAATTGTTTTTGTGTAATTATCTGTCATTCTCAATTAACAGATATATGAAAAGTAAAAAATCTAAATATTTAGTGGTATCGGCCCCAACCATATCACCCTTCTTCCATCCTTCAGAACACTCAAACCACAGGTTGAGTCCATCAATCTACGCCATGCCCTAAGTCGACGCCGCCTCGTCGCTTTTCAAAATTTTCCCGTAGTTTAATTAAACAAAATAAAATATTTAAAAAACACAAAAAAACATA
Source organism: Bidens hawaiensis (assembly GCF_021521415.1). Classification (NCBI taxonomy): domain Eukaryota; kingdom Viridiplantae; phylum Streptophyta; class Magnoliopsida; order Asterales; family Asteraceae; genus Bidens; species Bidens hawaiensis. The sequence continues at coordinate 599,730 of NW_027492035.1, read as the reverse complement.
TAATAAAATTGTTTCTCTTTTGTTTGGGAAAACTTTCATAAACTTGTTTCGCCTCTTCATAAGGCCACTTTTGCTCACCTATCACCAGATCTTTCTTAGTGTGGTTCCTCACAATCACCTAAGGCATTGTGGGTCCTTTCCCGGTTCACACTGCTACAACAATATGTTATCAGTATTAGTTATTAACATACAACTTGAGTAAAAAATTAACTACGACTTGAATAAACAAATACTTTCGTACCGTTCTCATCCGATGTTGTGAGAATGGTATTGACCCTCCATGTGTCGGTAATACGTATCCTCACTCTTTTGTTCCGGTATGGTTGGGCTTTCTTTGCCTTCATTTTCCATTGTTCGGTGTTTTACATTGTTCATAAAGATACACATACATACATTATATGGGTGAACATGAATATGATCCGTTTAGATTCATTAAATAGGTTCATGCATTTGACCAAAAACTAAACCGAGCCTGTTTATATATATATAGATACACGCATATACACATACATAAACACACACACAAACACTAACCCCTCAGGAGTTCATTGTAGTGTGAACATTGCAGAAAACTAGAAGGGGTGAATAGTTTTTCATTTCTTTTAATCCAATTTTAGTGAGTTACTGACTTTGTTAAACTCTTTTCACAACTTACGACAATAAACATAAATAAGTAAAGAGTTAAGGGATAGAGATGACACAACTGAATTTATAGAGGTTCAAGTGAAAGTTAACCAATTCACTTTACATCCTCTTCCGGATCTTTGATCGAGAGTTTTCTTCACTAATCGTCTCCTTAAATGGTAGTGATCACTAATACAACGTTTCACTCGTCAAAGGAAGTGATCACCTTCTTCACCAACCACACCAAGTACCAATTACTTTACAATTTCTTCTAATCATACTATGCCAAGATAGCAAGTCTTCACCTAACAACTAATTAACTCTATATAAAGATAACGTTCCTAACCCATTACAAAAATATACTATGTCAAGATAGTGCGTTCCCTTCTTAAATCACCAACTAATGATGATTTATCACTTGTCAAAACACGAGGACAACCTCTAGTGTTGACCCCTCAAAATACAAGTAAGATGGTTGGATGATAACTTAAAAAATCTTTTTTTTATCTACATTTTTAATATCCTTACTAAACAAGTGAAGCTTGATCAGGCAAGGTCATGGGCATTTGACGAAGTACCACACCACCAAACTTTTGATTTAACATTTAGATATCCCAATCGAATTCCATACCAAGTAATGCCGTGCTTGATCTGAAGTTTTCTACTCATATGCTATTATTTACTTTTCTACCATTTGCTTTACTCTCTTATAAATAAACCCACAAAATCGATAAACTAAAGAACTATTTGGTGATTAACAAAGAAATGAGTAGTGACAGTTGTGTCGTTGGATTCACTATTTGTTTATTACCTGAAACTATACAATGTCACAATAGGTATACCTGTCTGTTGTGTGCGGTTATAGTCTAAGTAATTACAGTATTATTATTTATACAAATCTAAAACCTTGATAACATGTTAGGAATTACACCTAAAAATATGTACATAATCTACACACATCAGACTGTATGATAATTCTATTAACGTTGAGGGAGTAAAAAAAAACAAAGCATTATTAAAATTCAGGGGCCGAATATCCGGATGATAACCATATTAAAGTTTAGAGGTTCAAATATAAATTGAAACAAAAGTGGACCAATTAACACACACCACATGGTGCCATGTAGACAGACCTATGGCAATTAACAACTATTTACCAATTCAAAATGTTACTATATAGAAATCTTCAAAAACGCTAAATTATTTCAAATAAAAATATGTTTATTTTCATATCCTTTTATTAGGAAGAAATTAGTTGATAAATTTAAAAATAATTACTTTGTTTCGTCTTATTATATTGAAAAATAATGTACTTATTGTCCTTGATATCCATTAGATATACAAAGCATCTTTTACTTTCTGGTTTGTCATAGACTTTGTCTTTTGAGGATACAAAGCTTGGATTACCCTTAATTCCGTTGCACAATCATTGCATTTAATGGATGATTCTAACGTCAATCCAACAAGACGAAATGAGTGACAAACCCCTATGTCCTACACATAAGGAATGACCGATACTTATTCCGTTAAAAATGTTGACCGATAATTATCTTATGTTATATGGTTTGGTGTTTAGAGTGTAATTCATTCTAGTAAGAATCTGATATGACACATTATCATGTCTGACCCCATATAAATCGGTAAATAAAGTTATAAATAATAAACTTATATACTCGGTATGATTTTATAATATATTTTGTATTTATGTCATCATATATGTTTTTATATGCAATCAGACTGCTCATTTAGTTTGGCTAATTATACATACGCTATTCATGGAGATTTTGTTATGTAGAACATCCATTTGTCTTAGTGGCTGGTGACTTTTTACATAGCACATTATTGTCTTCGTTTCCTTACGCTTTATTTATTATTATCTACGTTAATTTTATTTATTTCTACTGATGAAACATAGATATTACATCAATATAGCAGGTACGTTAATACTATATTTTTCTAATGAATGCATGTTGTAGCTAGCTTACTATATTTTTCTAATGAATGCATGTTGTAGGTAGCTTACTAATGTTATATTTTGTTGTTGATTATTATTATTTCTTCGGTTTTATGTTTCTAATATATTTTCATGTTCAGGCATGGTTTTATTGACGTCGGGATCTTGTTGGAAACAGACTCTTTATCCTATGAGAGACTTATGGTTTGCCAATATCATACCATGCTCATACCAAATCAATAACTTTGATAAAGATAGGATTATGTTAGGTATGGTTAATGTTATATTAGAATTCGTTTGGGCCAGTTTGGCATTAGTTTACTTTTTTAGTTGGTTAATTTAAACAAGCCGAAAGGATGAGTCCAATTGGCCCATTGTGCAGAGCATCCATTTTTCCTTCATTATTTCAAGAAGAAAAATTCAAGAAATATTTCGCTTTGGATGCATGAGTTAATTGTTTCTTGTCATTCACCTTTTGAACAATGCCACACATCCTATAAATCTACTTTAAAATTGATAGTAATTTCTTCTAAAGAACTCGAACCCCTCGACCTAATAAAGAGGGACATCATTTTATACGTACAGAAAAAAAATACCATTTGGCTAAAGGTGTTGGGTTTGTGAGACTTGGATCTTAGATTTAGGCTTAGTTGAAAACATGTTTATTGGATTTAATGAAGATTGAAAATATAAGAGGTCTTTTGGCCAACCCTATTTATCTTTTTAGGGTTCGTTTATTTCACTTGTACTTGTAATCTCTCAATTGAGGACATAAAGCAATGATAAACTCTTGGAGTCTTGGTCATTACAGTCTACAAACGTAGGTCAGCTTGGGCTAAACCATGTAAATTCTTCTGTCTCGTGTTTGTTTTTTTTCTCTTCTGTTTGGTCAAATGTGTTTGCTATAACCGAGATCCTATAACGTAAATTCTTGTGGCATTGTTCAATTTTACCTCACATATATGCCTTCCTCTACCCTATTAAATTTTGTTGGCAGTCCATTCTTAAGGGGTCCCAACCACACGTAAGACGTAATTACGGAGAAAGGAAATGAGGCTCGATTAATCATTGGGGACTATAGGTTAAATAATTTTTGTGTGGGTCCACAAAGGGTGGAATGGGATAATAGAGACAAAGATTTAATTACCTATCATATATACACTTGGTCCTTTATTAATCAGTTAATAAAATAATAGCTATAAACGTGTTCAAACTTCAAAAAATATTATTTCAACCGACCCCCCGTACGTGTTAAAGCTTATACGCTTCTAGTCGCATGTTTACCCGGCCCTTTCTTGGAGACGATAAAACAATAGCACAATAGAAAGACATATGGAATTGAAAGAGAGATCAAAATTCATACACAAAGTTATATTTATACGAGAAGAGTTTGTAATGTATATTAATATATGGTTAAGAACTTAAGATTATATGGCTAACATTCTCATCCAACCCCTTATTTTATGTGATAAGTTTTTTTATAGTTTAGAGAGTGATTCAGGGTATTGTGAATGAATAGTTTTTATATTTTAGAAAAGATAGAGATTTTTCTGTATATTTGAAAAACTACTGTTCATCCCCTATAATTTTTTAATATATTTTGAAAGTGGTTGTGAGTGACGAAAAAAGAAAATGTAATGATAAAAGGTATATAAAGTATTATTTAATTGAAATTAAGAGAGAAAATGTAGTAAGTTTTAGTGTAATTTTTTGTTTAGAGATAAGAGGTGGGATGCTAAAATTCACTACATTTTCTCTCTCCATTTCAATTAAATAATACTTTTTATACCTTTTATCATTACCTTTTCTCTTTCCGTCACTCACAATAACTTTCAAAATATATTAAAAAATTTTAGGGGATGAACAGTAGATTTTCAAATATACAGAAAAATCACTATTTTTTCTAAAATATAAAAACTTTTCACTCACAACATCCCGAATCACTCTCTAAATTATAAAAACACCCATCACATAAAATAAGGGGTTAGATGAGAATGCTCTAATATGAACACTATGGGCCGCCACTTTAATTTTCTAGTTATATACCCCTAAACCAGGGATTAAACAGAAAAGTCAAGAATGGCTTGGTGGTAAGTGGGTTGCTATCAGTGGTGGATCTAGGAATTTTTTTCAGATGGTGCACTACTTTTATATGCTTCAATTTCATAGAATCGGGTATAAAAAATTCCGGGTCGGTTTGAGGGCTCGGGCAGAGTTCATTACAAACTAACAAATTAAAAACTAACAAATTAAAACTGACAAAAACTACCAAACTAACAAATTAAAATTAAAATTTAATAAATAACTTAGCAATTAACAACATCAAGAACAATTAAATATCTAACATATGAATGTAAACTTAACTTTCAGTGGAAAGATTCTAGAAAGAGTAACAAGGGTGAGTATGAGGAAGGGAGAGAAACAGCCACTGTGTAGGTATATGTTTTATAAAACCCTAAACTGATATAAGGCTGACTTAAAAAAAAAGATTCAAAAATTTGCTTGTTGTAAGGAATCGAACCCATGACCTTTCATTTACAAAACCAACAACTTACCAGCTAGTCCAGCGCTTTTATTCTAAATAAAGTGGTTCCTTTCTAATTTATAAAGTGGTTCCTCTAATATTTTTTACATATCAATACACTATTATTTCGAAACTCGGATGGTTCCCGAAAACCACCCATTTGCACTCTAGATCCGCCCATGGTTGCCACTCGCGAGCAACACCTTTTCGAACTTGGGTTTTCAAAATACCATGGTTTGCATTTTACATGTTTTTTGCTTTATTTCTTTTTGTTGTGCTTTAATTATGTAAATAATAATTTTATTTAAGACTTTTATTTATATTGTTTAGAACCAAAAAAATGTAATTTATAACTATAACCGGATTTTTCAAACAATATTTAATTTAAAGTGGCACGATCTGGTTAGGGATGTGCTCTTTGACATATTCATGCGGACCAGAATTTCTGTTAAGAAAGAAGCACCCGTAAATTTTCTGACTGACCCGTCGGAGGGAGGATCATCTCTTCGACCGGTTGATATTTTTGTGTTTGGATGGATAGTGGGAAAACATGCGTGTGTGGATTTAACAAGGGTTTCCCCTCTTCTGAGTTTAGGGAGTAGTGGTTTCACAGCCGGTCAATATGCTTTTAAAGCTGCTTCAGGCAAGATGACTAAACATGAGAAGGCGTGTCTTGACAGCCAACATGTATTTATTCCTTTTGCTTTTGACACTTTTAGTTTCCTCGCGTCTGAAGCTGTAGAGTTATATACCCGTGTTCAATGGGTCACGCATAATAATGTTATGACTGCAAAATCAACAAATATAGTTTTTAAAAGATTGGGTTTTACAATTTAAAAAGAGGTAACGCCACAGTTTGTTGCCCACTAGTCTTCTGTTTCGATCTAGTAACAAACTTTTAACTTTAGTGGAAAGTGACATAAATTATTAAAACGAAAAGCTATCCTAATCTAAAATAACCTAATAGATAAGCAAATAGAGAGAGAGGTAAGTATATTACACAGAAAAGTTGTTTTAATTTAAAATAACTTGTTAGATCAGTGACAGGTTTAATTATTATTTATTATTTAGCATATGACAAAAAGATTTGGGTCGTGCTTTTATTTTATTTTATTTTATTTTAAAATAGCGACTTTTTATTTTTTTTAGATCACCGAACTCTTTAATTTGAAGAGTCCCGTAGCCCTACTCCAGCTAGATTATGTTGTTTTAATCGGCTAACATTGGCTTCAGAATTTGTGTTGAGCGTTTCCCCTTAATTGATTTGATATGAATGTCATATATGGTTTGTAAGGTGTCAAGTCTGTTTATGTAAATTAAATTCCAAAAAATCGGATATCATGTTTCTTCTAAACAAATTTGTTTGAATCCATGTGAAATCGTCTATTTATTATTTAGACAGCATCAATAAGCATAATCCAAAAGGGTACATTTATGATTTAACAACAAATAAATATTATCGAAAACATTACAAATTAATCATATAAGTATATATATTGCATATCCTTCATATGAACAATTGAAGTCAGCTTGTCCCCCGCGTTTGCTTCTAGCACTGAGGAAAGTCCGCGGGTGGTGGTGGCAACGTTGATTCCGGTGTACCCCCATTCTCCACCAAGAAAGCGGTGCCCAAACCCCATGGCAAATGCACTTCCAAATGACAGTGAATGATCCACACACCTACAAAATATTCATTTCCACATATAATATTCCAAACTTCTCTAACACTATAAGATAAAAGGTTGTTCTATAATGTTTGTCTAGTTACATTGTATCTATAGAGTAATAAATATTATATCAAAGTTTACCTGGATTATCTGCTCGGAATCTGATGACAGCCCAGCCACCGGTAGGGACTCCGAGTGTGTTCCGTTCTTGAGGGTTGACAAGATTGAACTTTCTGGTGTCATTTGTTGGATCATAGTTCCCGAAGCCTTGAGCCAGCACGTAGAAATTGAATCCATGCAAATGCATGGGGTGATTTTCAATACTGAGCAAGGCTGTGTTCTGCAGCACGATCTGAACCGTCGAATTGAACTTAATTTTCTTGAGATTGGTCACCTTGGGTGTCATCAAAAGACTCTGATTGAAACTATTGCTGATGTTTGTGTAATCAAATACCATTGGTGGCTGATCAGGGAAATCGGTCGTGTAAACTCCACTCACATTTCTGAAATAGGCTTCTAAAAGCGACATTCGTGTTGGCAAAACGAATGAGTTGTTGTTCATGCTTGCAGCCATTCTTTGTTGGAATATCCCTCCACATGTTTGGTTGGAACCACAAGCTGATAGCCCGAGCCCGAAGATTATAAACATGTGCTCGTCCACTGTTCGTGGAACAGGTGACCAGAAGCGGCTGGTGACAAGTGCGGTTAGATTGCTAGAAAATGTGAAGGCTGTTGGTGTATCAGTGAAGTTGGGCATGACGGGAAGTATTGGTGTTGTTTGTGTGGCGTTTTGGTAAGCGAGGATCCCTGTGGTGATGTTGGGGTTGAATGAAATACCTAACGAGCTATCATATGGACTTGCAGCCATGTAGTATAATCCTGGTGACTGGTTTGTAGTTAATAAGACGTCGGTGGTTTGACCCGGACCCACGAGGACTACGTCTGTCTGGAATGGGTTCGTGTAGGCTGCATCAACCGCAACCACTGTAAAGTTGTGGTTGGCTATCTTGAAGAAGAACTGAGTGTTGAGAGCAGCGTTGATTATTCGCACCAAATATGTTTGTCCTGGTACCACGTCTAGCCTATACGTTTCTGGTCAAAAATGAACCAATATTAGTTACTGTAATCAACAAACAATTTAAAGAGTCACGTATCAATCAATTTGAGTGGTTGTTGACTATGAGAACCTAAAAACTTTTGTGCTCAATACATCTTTGAACTTTGTTTTTATTTTTCATATGAAATCGCAAATGAAACAACAATTTTTATTCCTAGAATTAAATTTACAAAACTTTTTTGGTTCACTTACTGTTTGAAGGGCAGAAGTTATACGTATCACCAGGCCATCCATTGACGGTATAAGCATCAGCGCTAACAGGTGCGGCTCCTGTGGCTAGTGCTGCGTTCTCAACATCGTTAGGGTCCGCGTTCCACCATTCACCTGAAATGTTAATTAATTAGTTTCATCATTATATTCTTTAAACACACACACATATATAGTTATATACAAATTAATATTTAAGAAACAGAAAAGAAAGAAAGCATACGTACGTACCTAACATAATTGTATCTTCACAATAAGGCTTAACGAAAGGGTATTTCTGTCCTTCTCGTGGGCGGATGATGAGAGCACCGTGGACAGTTGCTCGAAGCCATTGAGAGTGTGCATGCCACCAAAGAGTGCCCTCTTGACCTGTGAGATTGAACCTATAAGTATAGTTACCTCCCGGTCTGATGGGGCACTGAGTCACGAATTCAGGACCATCTGCCCATTGAGTTAGCCTTTGGAAAACACCATGCCTACACGTACGTACATCCGATCAAATATATATTACTTAAAAGGGCATGTTTCCATCCGATCAAAAATATTTAGTTATGGACTGGGATCGTAAAATAGACACTTAAAAGAAAAACCAAATAGGACCCCTGACCCTTCTCAAGAGAAAACCTATGGATTTCTAACAAGTTTTAACGCACACCAGTATTAAAAATCAAGTTCACTTACGGTCACCCAATTGTTTACAATTTAGTTTCTTTATACGAAATCCTACCTTACAGCGCGGAAATCAAATGCAGTTTAATTGATTCAATAGACAATAATTAAATAATCAAACCTAGACGGACTCCTTACGAAGAACTAAATCTAGCAAGATCAAATAATAAAGATCTATCGATAACCTAGCACCTTACAACTATTTAGGTTAGCAGCACACTTAGGTTTATTTAATTAATAATTATTATTCATATGATTTTATTCAAAATCAATCATATAATAATCATAAACACAAAGTAGATGACCTAATAGCAACCTATCATAATGACAAACAATAATCAAGGCAACTATGGAATAATAACAATTAATCAAACAATCCTAAATATCCATACGCATCAATTTAATATAAATAAACCTTTTACTAAATCATAAAAACCATAACGCAAATAAATCCCAAATCAAAACAAACGTCAACAAAGGTTCATCATAAGCCTAGTCAATCTATATGTTGGTGCATAATGTCAGTAGTTCATAGTCTAGTGTCTGTAATCCAGTCTGTAATGTTATTTGTGTTTTGTTTATGTTTAAGCGAAGTTACTGACAAGTTCGCTTATCAGGCGAACTTGTTAGTCAAGCGAAGTTAGCAACAACTTCGCCTGAACATATCAGGCGAAGTTGTCGTGTATTTATAAGATAGGTCACGGATTGTTTTGGGTTGTTGAAAGCAATCGTATACGCGTGTGTGAGTCGAGAGACGTGAGAGCCAGAGAGTATTGAGTATGTATTCAGTGATTATATCACGTGTTTCGGTTATAATATAACGTGTGTTTATTCGTATCGTGTGTTTGTTTGATTCGTGTTCTACGCTCGTAACAACCTACGCAGGGATTCCGCACCTGTGTAGATTGAGATATCCCGTGCAGATCCATCCAGGGAACCTACAATTGGTATCAGAGCATTTGCTCAATTGTGTGGTTCGGGATATTCATGCGGGTGTAGAAATCGTCCCGTTTCGACTATTCGCGGGACGTGTTTTCTGTGTTTTTGTGTCATTCTTACCTCCTACCATCGTATTCAACCCTTTACACCGTCAAAAACCTCGAAAAACCCAGAAATCAGATTTGCAGAAACTTCGTGTTCATCAGGCGAAGTTGCCGTCACTGTTCGTAGGGTTTCGGCGAAGATATAAGGTTAAGCGAAGTTATCCACAACTTCGCCTACCTTCTCAAGTTCGCCTAACTCAAGCGAAGTTCTCTACAACTCCGCCTACCTCCTAAGTTCGCTTACCTCAAGCGAAGTTAAGAATCAGCGAAGTTCTTCAGCGAAGTTAAGACTTAAGCGAAGTTATCCGTAACTTCGCCTACAGTACTTTTCAAAAAAAAAAAAATTTTTTTTTCGGGTTTCTTAGTTTTTGAGAAAGATGTCGTCAATTAACATCTCAGAGTTAGTTAAGATGGAAGTAGAAGCAGGGTCAGCTACTAAGGCCCCAAAGTTGCTTAAAGGAACTGACTTCGTTGCTTAGAAGGATCGGTTCGAACAATATGTCAAGTACCAGGATGCGAAAATGTGGGTATGCATCCAGGATGGTTATATTCCACCAACTATGGAGTACGAAGGTCGTGATCAGATCAAAAAGTACAGCAAAATGGAAGAAGAAAAGAAAAAGATGTATGAGGCCGAGAGCAAGGCTCATGCTGCCATCACTATGGCTCTTCCACAAGAGATCCTTCATACTTTTAGAAAGTACAAGACAGCAAGAGAGCTTTGGGAAGCTCTTGAGAACCGGTTTGAGGGAAATGTGGGAATCCGTGCTTCGAATATCAAATTGCTCAAAACTCAATTCTCGATCTTCAAGTATCTGAAAAACGAATCACTTGATGATATCATCACCAGATATTATCATCTGATGATTGAACTCAGCAACTATTCAATTGCATACAAAGAAGATGAGATTGTTGAGAAGCTTCTTGATGCTCTTCCACCAAAATGGGAGATGTATACTGTGTTGATGAGAGAAGATAAAGACTTTGCTGACTATGACCTTGAGACAGCAGTGAACAAGCTCCGAACCTTTGAGCTTAACATGGTTAGAAAGGAGACACCTACGGATCAGGTTCAAGATCCAGGTATGTATGGTGCTAAAGTCAACTCTAGTTCAGGTTCGAAGACTGAATCAGCTGCCTACTACTCGAAGGGAGAGTCGGGCGCCAACTCATCACATGAGGGGCATGTGTCAGTCAACACGAATGGTGATGTTTGCTTTGTAGCAGGTGGATCTAGTGCATCTAAACCGCAAACGAGCAAGAGTAGTTGCTCTCCAAGTATTCCTAGCATCAACTACTCTAAGATGCCTTTGAGTGTCAAATCTGCTGAAGAGCAGGTTGCTCTCTATGCTTCTTTTATTGCTTCTTATGAGAACTACATTCAGGGGAAGATTGTTGATCCAGCTATGTTGGATGAAGACTATGACCGGATTGATGCTGATGATCTGGAAGAAATGGATCTGCAATGGCAGATGGCTATGATCGTGAGAAGAGTGAAACGGTTTATGAAAAAGACCGGAAGAAAGTTTGTCGGTGGAAGGCCAGGGTTTGACAAGACAAAGGTAAGATGCTACAACTGTCAGCAAAACGGCCACTTTGCTAAGGAGTGCAGAAATGAGCGTGTAGAACGTGGTCAAGGCAAGTCTACACAGCATAATGGGTTTGAAAGAGGGAAGATAGATAGCACGTTGTTCTTCAAGAGAGAAGGAAGTGACTTCCTGCTGGTGCAAGTCTACGTGGATGACATTATCTTTGTTGCATCAAAAGTCTCCATGTGTCAGGAGTTTGAGGCCGTCATGAAGAAAAGGTTTGAAATGAGTGCTATGGGTGAACTAACTTTCTTTTTAGGATTGCAGGTTGATCAGAAGAAGGATGGGATGTTCATTCATCAGACCAAGTATGTCCATGATGTGCTCAAACGCTTCAAGATGGAGGACAGCACTCCATTCGATACTCCAGTCTGCGTCAATCACAAATTGGGTGCTGATTCAGACAACGATGCAGATGTGGACCCAACTCAGTATCGGGCTATTATAGGTTCTTTAACGTACTTAACTGCTTCTAGGCCTGATATTATGTTTGCAGTTTGTCTTTTTGCTCTTTTTCAGGCAAACCCAAAGGAATCTCACATGAAGGGTGTGAAGAGGATCTTGCGATATCTCAGAGGCAAACCAAAGCTGGGGTTGTGGTACGCGAAGGGAGGAGACTTGGAGTTGGTAGCTTACACAGATTCTGATTATGGAGGGTGCAATCAGAGTCGGAAGTCAACTACTGGAGGATGTCAGTTTCTAGGAGGCAGATTAGTGTCCTGGCAATGCAAGAAGCAGACATCAGTCGCCATTTCAACATGTGAGGCAGAATACATGGCAGCATCCAACTGCTGCTCCCAGGTTCTGTGGATTCAACAACAGTTACGCGACTATGGTCTGAATTTCTCACTTACTCCTATTTGAATTGATAACACAGCTGCTATCTCAGTAACTAACAATCCCGTGAAGCATAGTAAAACTAAACATATTGACATACGTCATCATTTTATATGGGATTGTGCTGAGAAGAAACTAATTGTGCTTGAAAAGGTGGATACGCTTGATAATTTCGCTGATTTATATACTAAAGCGTTTGACAAATCAAGATTTCAAAACCTTGTTGAGTTGAATGGGATGATCAATCCCGAGTAACCATGCTTTTTGTGCATATAAAAAAATGTCACTATCGCTTAAAATTATGTCGGTTACCTCAGTTTGAAGGACATATCCTCGGATATGTTTGGTCCTCATTTTCTACTTGTAGAGTATGAGGGTTGCCATTAACCAGATGACTGAAAGTGACCGTGGCGGTTTATGATGAGTTTTTTATTCTTTCGCTGAAAATTAGTCGTTCATACTTAGTTAGAAGGACACATACTTGTATGTGGTCGGTCCAACGGATCCATTGGATCCTCAGGATAACCGTTTACCTGAAGACTTTGAACTGATCGGGGCGATTGAAGTCAAAATTTTTTTAAGGGAAATGAAATTATTTTTCAAGTCTACTACTTCGTAAGAAGTTCTGTTACTATGTTTTAACAGAAAATTGATCCAACCTTGGAAAATGATAGATTTACTGATTCTGTGTGCTTAACTAGTGAAGTTATTAGGCATAAAAGGCTTTAGAACAGTCATTGTATGTCATGGTAGCTTTTTATGGTGCGTAAAAGTAGAAGTGATATAAACTAAATCTACTCGATTTTACGTGGAAACTCTTTAAGAGTTTTGCATGTCTTCATATATATCTTTCCGAATGATAGGCAGAAAAGAGATTACCCAGTCATACACGAGCCCGTAAGTGTTCTGATTCCCGTAAAGATAGTGTGTGAAGAAACTGCAGTGATCCAGATTCGGGACTTGCGGTTGTTTACTACTCTGAAGTCTATGTAAATGTTTATCGTAAAAAAAAAAAAAAAACCTTATGAGTTATTGAAACATTCTAGAGCTGACTATGTCAAGACTTCTCAATCATGGAGTAAGAAAGAGAACGGGAAGCAGATGAAGAGTACTTACAAACTTAATCAGACACTATGGGTCGAAGTCAATTCGGGGTGACTTGGGGAAAGCCAAATACGCTTTGAGAATAGATAGGAGGCATCATAATCTCTGAGTTGTTGCCCACTTAAGTTTTGAGCTTAATTGAACCTAACTCGTATCACATAAAACCATTCTAAGTAGATTACCTGCTTACAACCTGTTTCTTTATGTCATAATACAGCTAAACACGGATCTATGTGACAGTCACGTAATTAGTATGATTTCTGTTCGGATCTTTTCTAAAACGTAGTAGTCCCTGTCTAGACTGATATTTGATCCCTTGTACTTTAATTTTTAAAAGTTTTTCGTACTTAGGTAGTTTATGATTTTATAACTGGTTACTTGGACTTGATCGTGTCATTTAATTCTTAAAGGGAAGTTTTTAAAACTTAATTGCAAATTGTTCAAATTATAGGGGTTGATTTTGTAAAATTTGATATATCGGCGAATTTGTGAATAACTTCGCCCTAGGCGAAGTTATCCACAACTTCGCCTGTATAACTCCGCTCCTATATAAAGGAATTTTTAAGGTCAAACAATTTCATAATTTTCAAAACCAGCGAACTTATCCTCTGATATTTCAGCGAAGTTATCGATCTGTTCTTATCGATCTTCTATTGTTATTTTTTACCTCGATTCAACTCAGATTAAAGGTGTGTAGGGTTCTATATTCGTATAATCATGGTCGTTTATGTTAATCACAGTTCGATTCGACCCGTTTCGTGACCTCGATTATTTGAAACCTAAACACCCGATTTTCAAACTTGATATTACGTGATAGTAATGTGCATGAACGTCTAAAACTTCATAAAATCATGTATTTCGGAGTCCTCGATCTCCGAAATCATCATCTACACGTTGTTCTAAATCTATAACTGTTGCCGATTCAAATTCGGCGAAGTTACAGTTTAGGCGAAGTTATCCGTAACTTCGCCTGAGGTTTAACTTCGCCTGATTATTGATTTAGAAACAGTTTAGGAGGCGATGTTGTGGTTAGGCGAAGTTCTCATTAACTTCGCCTGGACCTTTTTACTTATTAGTTATTAGACGAACTTAAAGATGAAGCGAAGTTGTTCCCAACTTCGCTCCACCTTTAACTTCGCCTATACAGATTTTATCACAACTTCGCTCATGGTAACAAGCGAACTTGTGTTATGCCTTAACGTCTATCTAACTTGGTTCGTTTGTTGCAGATATGGCTGCTGTTGCTGGTGCTGGAGGTGCTGGTGGCGATGATGGAGGAGATCAACAAAGACAGTTCTTCCCGGGTCACAACATGTATATCACCTTAGACCCGGAAGCGAGCGGAGTTGATGATTTCCGCGAAATCATCACCTTCCTTTTACGCTCGAGGATATTCCACGCCATTACGACAACTCTGCCGATTTCCTTGCCCAACATTGAGGATTTCTGGCAGACGGTGGAATATGACTGCCGCGTCGACCCCCCGGTGATGCGTGCAACGGTAAATGGTCAGGATGTTCAGTTCTCGTCTGAACAAATCCGGGTGGCTTTGCAATTCGGAGAGGAGACGAGGGACGACCCGACAGAGTTTGTTGCTCCGTTCCGTGATGGAGCATTTCTACGAATGGGATATTCTGGTCCCTTGGGGGATACACAAAGAAGGAAATGTTTCTTGCTTGATCAGTGGCGCTTCCTCATGCACGTAATGATTGTCTGCATGTCAGGGAGGAAGGCGGGCACTGACGGGATGGGCGCGACCTTGCAGTCGGCGATGACTGCTCTGACTTATAACAAGCGTTACAGCTTGAGTCAGATGGTCTTCTATGAGATTGATCGACAGCGAAGGGCGATGGGGCGTGAGAGATTCATCATGTATCCAAAATTTCTCCAAATGATCTTGAATCATGTTGCTCCCACGTTGCCTCAACGTCGCCCTATCAGATACGTGGAGAGTGTGAACAAGCGTATCTTTGCTCAATGTAGAACTTCGAGTGCTAGAAGCAAGCCTGAACTGCGTCCTAGGCATACTCCACTCTTTGGGTACTTAATCAACCCGGAGTATGTGCCTGCTCGTGGGGATGAGTTTAGGGACCCGGCACCACAACAGGCAGGAGCACCTCAAGCTATACTTGCTGCTCCTGTTGTGTCACCAGAGGAGGAAGTGGACCTTGATGCAGAATTTGGTGGTCAAGGCTTCTTTGATATGGATCGGGTGGATCCAGAGGAGAACGTTCAGGTCCCTGTTGAACGTGCCTCGACTGTGCATGTTACTAGGGCAGCTACAACGGTGGCTGACTCAGATTTTGATGATGTAATGGATGAGGCAAGACGTATGATGGTGACTCAAGAGAGGACGTATGGGAAGAGAAATAGGACAGATGACGACAGTGAGTCAGAAGAAGAAGAAGAAGACATTCATAAGTTGATCAGACGTTCAAGAAGGGACATGACATGTGCAGGTAGGGGAGCTGGTGAGAGCTCTAGAGTCATACGTTTCGCTCCGCCCGCACTATCAGGTATGTCAATTGTCCCTACACCATTACAGGTCACAAGGCCAAGCGCCACGGACGTTCCCGTGGTGGCTACATCATCATCTGTTGGCCTCCCATCCATCACACTCCAGCTGACGACTCCAGATATTGTATCGTTGCCGCCTCCAACGCTTACTCCGTCGGAGGTTGTTGCACAGGTTATTGAGTCGACAGTGGTTCACACTGCAGGGTTGTCGGTCACGATACCACCTGCGGTTACGTCCACAGCTACTTCTGATGTCCCGGTTTCATTCGAAATCCCTCCTCAGTACACTCAAGACATTTCACATATGAGGTTCGATTTCGATGCAACCCTCTCAGACTCAGAACGAATAGCAGCACTAGAGCGGGTCGTGGCAGAACAATCAAGGGTGAATCTTTTCCAGACCCAGGCTATTCAGCGCCTAGTAGCAGAAAATCAACTACAGTCGTCCCTCCTGGTTGAACATGGAAAAATTATAGATGCTATGAAGGAGTTCTTGGCATCTCAGGGGGAGACGAGCTGTAAAGGCGACGAGCTCAGGACAAAGAAGAAGAATGACAGAGACGATGATCCCAATGCATCGAAAGGTGCAGGTGGTGAGTTGCCAAGAACTACTCAAGCTCTTGGGACAACCACAGCTCAGGGGGAGTCTGCAGGTGCAGCTGGCGGTTCTGGTGGTGATGAGGTGGTGATGGTAGATGACGAGGAGATGGGAGATGATGTGATTGATGCCTTGAAGGAGTTGGATGATGATATGTTAGATGATGATGATGTGTGTGATGATGATGTGCTGCCATTAGAAGAAATTGAGAAGATTGGTGCACATATAGTGATAGAAGATGATGTTGAAGAAGGTGAAATTGTAGAGGAGAATGTTGAACACGATCTTCCAACCGTTGAGAAGTCGAATGTATGTGAAGATACAGTAGTCGATGATACAGAATGGGAGGAGCAGCCTAGATGGAAGGAAGGCTATGCTCATTGGTTTATCAAAACGAAGAAGCCAGTGGTACCTACAATGTTCAAGAAAAGTTATAATATTAAAGGGTACGCTGAGTCAAAGAAAGGCATTACCTGTTGGTTATATGATGAACAGCTAAAAGTGTTCGTGGTGAAAAGATATGATGGGATCCAATACTTTAAGAGGACGTTGAGATCTCTAAATACCTTACCTGAGTGTGAGGTAAAGGATTTGTCCAGACTGGGGTTGATTAATAGAAGTGATGATAATATGGCCAGAGTTATTGGGAAGATAGTATGGAAAGAAAGTATTAAAGAGAAAAAGTTTGAGTTGTTAAAACCACAGAAAGGGAAATTATTTGAAGATACTGAAAGAGGAATGAGAGCAGATGGCAAACCTTGGATGGTGATGAAATATAAGCCAATTCGGTGTTTGAAAGAGGTTCCAGTGAAGACTATGCCTCAAGATGTGCTGAAAGATCTGAAATGGTGGTATGTGGATTGCCAGACTGCTGAAGCCGTGATGGAAGACGAAGACGAACAAGAAGTGCTAAGAGTGTATGATCCGATGCATCTCGTTAATTTATCGAAAGCTGATCTGTAGGTGTTAAACGAGAAGAAGATATTCTATATTCCTGCTTGGAAAGACGAAGCGAGGAAATATCAGCGAGTAGTCACGGTCTGTGTAAGAGAGGGAGTGCATGCATGAAGATTACAAGACAAGTGCTTAAAGATAAAGATATGAAGCTACTGCCAATGGGGAGTCTGTTGGTGCATAATGTCAGTAGTTCATAGTCTAGTGTCTGTAATCCAGTCTGTAATGTTATTTGTGTTTTGTTTATGTTTAAGCGAAGTTACTGACAAGTTCGCTTATCAGGCGAACTTGTTAGTCAAGCGAAGTTAGCAACAACTTCGCCTGAACATATCAGGCGAGGTTGTCGTGTATTTATAAGATAGGTCACGGATTGTTTTGGGTTGTTGAAAGCAATCGTATACGCGTGTGTGAGTCGAGAGACGTGAGAACCAGAGAGTATTGAGTCTGTATTCAGTGATTATATCACGTGTTTCGGTTATAATATAACGTGTGTTTATTCGTATCGTGTGTTTGTTTGATTCGTGTTCTACGCTCGTAACAACCTACGCAGGGATTCCGCACCTGTGTAGATTGAGATATCCCGTGCAGATCCATCCAGGGAACCTACACTATAATGTTTAGCCTAGCATCTTAAAATCAAACAAAACAATAATAGACGAAATCATGACGAAAATAAATAAGAACGGAAGATTAAAGGCGATAAAACCCGTGGTCTTCGTTCTTGAATAATAAGCACTTCGCTGGCTGATTCGTAGCCTTCAAACCCTCAGAAATATCCTCTCTTGAGCTCCCAAATTTGTCCAAAACGACCAGGGTATTCAGGTTATCTTTAAGGTTGAGTTTAGAGGTGTTTAAATAGATTTTCTGGGCCCAAAACAGGTAAAAATCAAAGTTTCTGGACTCAAATCGCCGCCAGCGCTGCGCGACGGGAAGCCTGATGTTGGCCGCGCAGCGCTCCGGCAAAGTAGGAGGGGCCGGTCTGACTGGTCCGGTTCAATTCTGATGCTCCGATTCACCGGTTAAGCTTGTTTTAGCTCATTTTTCGCTCTTCTTAACCACGATAACCTCCGGAACCTACATTACTCAAATAAATTAGTAATATACAAATTCTAATAAAAACCGAACGAAAACTAATAAAATATTATATTAAATATACAAGAGATTTATATATATTAAGCATTATATCATTATTCAAATTCAAATGATTTATACTTGAGTCTTAAACCACAACACTTATTGTATATGTTTACTTAAACAAATCCTCGATTTGGTGTTATATGCTTTACATGATTGTGTGCAAATTCTTGAATGCTAAGGCATGTAGCCTCTTAAATGATAAGGCGGGTAGCATCATCAAAGTATGATCATACGTTAATCCGAGTAACATGGTATCCCCATATAGAAAGGTGTCGTCAATGTATTCTTATTGACGATTTCATTATTGTCATCAATGTCTTCTTATTGACGGTTTTATTATCTAAATTGTTGCTATTATTTATTGTTTTCATATACTAGTTGTGGATTTCATACTATATACTTATTGTCCAAAACCATGAAAATTGCTCACCAACCTTTGTGTTGACAAACTCTATTTTATGCAATGTTACAGGCTTGATGTTAGCTTGATTGGATTACTTGAAGAAACTTATCATCTTGGCTTTAGGATATTAGAAAATGAAAACAAGTTATTTGTTTATCTATCTATTTGGCATTTTGTATGAACAATTGTTGTGTTATTTATGATGATATGGTTTTAAATGAGTTGTTTAAATATTGTCACTTTATAGTGCCGTTGTGCAATGAACAATCATGTCGCGCCTTGACGTTTCCACCTTCATTGGTCGGGGTGTGACAGCAAAGGTGACCAATCTGGATGGTAAATGAGAGGTTGGTTTCAAAAGTGATGGTGGCGGACTGGCGGTGTCGCCAGTGGTAAAGAGGTAGCGGTGGATGAGGAAGGAGGTGGAGTTAGTTGAGATGGATGTGAAGAGAGTGGAGCTCCGGCGAGATAAGACCATCGTCGACGTCAATGGTGGTTGTTTTGTGAGATCTACGGTTTTCTTTTACGATGAAGGAGGTGGATGCAAGTGGGTTTTTTTTTAAATTATAGCCTTCATAGGAAAATCAATTTTCCTATTTGAACCCAACCCTCTATATCTACATCTGCATCTATATATATATATATAAATGCCTAAAAAAATTCTATATAAATGAGTTGTAACATCTCATTTATTTGTGAAACCCTTTCATAATCAACCAATAATTTACATGGGTTATCGGTTTCACCAAACCCAATAGTCCTTAAACGGGTTATAACTTCTCAATTATTTGTGAAATAACCCCTTAATCATTAAATAATAATTTTCACGGGTCATGGGTATCACCAAACCCGAATAGCCTTAAATGAGTTATAACATCTCATTTATTTGTGAAACCCTTTAATCATCTAACCCTAATTTAAGTTCTTTCCTTTACATATTCTTCGTAACCAGTCTTTCCTCACCATGACTGGTTAATTTTCGATTACCACCCACCATTGTCAATTTTCCCTCTCATGTATCAACCACGGTCGTCACCTATGTCAACCACCCCTTTTTTATAAGACAAATATTTGTGTTCACGTTTGATCGTTTAACAAAATCAACATATTCGTGTTTGTTTATGTTGGTACGTTAAACATCTAAAAAAACTTACACATCTCAATTGAAAGAGGCAAACGTTAAAAATATAATGAGCATGACAAATGAATATACATATTAAATAAAAAAACTATGTTAAAAAATAAAACAAATCATTACAAAATATAAAATAATAGAACGATTAAAAACAAAACTTAAATAAACCCCCATAATACAGGGGTCTCAAACTAGTACTTTTTATAAAGAGGACAAATTTGATTTGAGTTGAAATTATAATGAAAGAAAGGGCTTTGAATAATTCAACTATAAAATCCGAAACCGCGTAATTTAATTAATATAATTTACGTTAATGAAAGAAAGGACTTTTAGTCATGAAAATATATTAAGATAATATGAAGGTTAGGCTAATTTAGAAACAAAACAGAAACCATGATGTTATACGACTTTTATATATGCTGGAAAGATAATATATATTTTTGGCTTTAATTTATATATTATATTACTTGCTTAAGAACTATTATATAATAAAGAAGAGAAAAGAGGGGTGAAAATTTCTAATTTCATTACCTAATTTTTGCTTTTCGGATTATTTTATCTTTGACCTAAATAGCAAAATTCGTGTAAAAGATCATCACAATTTGGATCCCACATTCATTGAAGAAATTATTATTATATATATTAAATCATGTTCGTTGGATTACATCGAAACAGAAGACAAGCGGGCAACAAGCTGCGCCGCTACCCCTTTTTGAATCACAATTTGGATTGTTTTGAAACTTCACAAGGCATCCTACTATTTATGCTGATTTACGAATTTTCTTTTCTTTTTTCCTAATTTGGCGTTAGGCTTTATTTCATATGAAGTTTGATGTATTGCAGGATCGTTTTCAATATTTGTTAAACTTATTTGGGTCAAAGACAAAAAAAAAAAAAAAAAAAAAAAAATTGGGCCTTAAGTAAAGAGGTTTTTTTGTTGGGTTTAAATAATTAAATTTTTAATAGACTTATTTAGTTATGATTTGTGTGGTGAAATTTTTATTTTTAATTTTTAATTATAACAATAGGCTTAAATGAGTTAAGGAATTGGGTTTAAATATTTTATATATATATATATATATATATATATATATATATAATTTTTTTATAAAACACATATAATTTTTTATAAAAAAAAATTCTGGGCTACTGAAGTGATCTGGCCGAGGTCTGTCGACCACCATACCCTCCTTCCAAGTCGGAAGTGGAGTATCGTACATTCTTACTGCAACTTTGCAATTTGCAAGGCGTTGTGACACTAATGTCATTGAGCAATACATTTTAAATTATATGTTGTGGGGCTTTAAAGTAGACGTCAGTGGAGGGCTTGCTGTCACGCTGGTTGCAAGCACCACAATGGCATCAAGCTAGTGAGGGCGCGATAAGCATTAGGTGAGCAGGGTAACACCAACAAAGGAGGATTTGGATCTTGGATCTTGTGCATTTAGCTTCATTTCTTTAGTTTAATAGAAAAAATTGAAAGAAGAAAGATGAAAAAGAAGCAGCCTTGTTTGTAGGCAGCAAGATGACGAGATGAAGAAGAATGTGCCACAATTGTTATAAATTATTTCAGGCTTTTGTTTTATAAACTAAAACCTTGGCTTTTTATATTTCCTAGCCTATTTTTAATGTATTTCTTTGGTTGTAATATTTTTTGTTTAATATGTATATTTTTTTTTCTATAATATTAGTGCACAAATTTAGAAAAATATATATATAAAATAAAAAATTGAAAAATCGTTGTGACTTCAGCACATCACATAGTGTTATGTGTACTTAACTTTACCTTAAACAATACGACTTTTATTTGTTTTTATTTATATTTGTGTAAGACATGAAGAAAAGACAACTATAATGCATATGAGCTAAAACAAAGAAAATATACACTTCTATGGATTAACTTTCATGTGATGTTTATGAACTATAAATGTCTATAATTATCATCAATTAGTAACTTATTATTATCAACCTCAAGTCCTCAATTAGTAACTTACAACATGTACAAATTTCTATGTCATCGACTTATCTACAATAAGAAAATCTAAAGAAATACAAAAAACGGGTCATAAAACACTTAATTTATTAAAAAAAATAAAAAACTTTCCAATAAAAAGATCCAGAAACTCTCAAACAAATTATTACATCATCATTATCCTTTTACATTTATTTTCCGTCACGTTGCGGCGATGGACACGGATTCTGTTGGTTTAGCTAGATTCGTACTCGTACATACATTAAACCTAAAACACGAATTAGTAAACACCTAGAATAATAGTGATACTTGTATAGCATATGATAAAGTCTTTTTTACATATTTAAAACAACGTTTATTCGGTCGGTAAAATAAAGTCGTTGCATTTGGTCGGTATGAACTATGTATGTTACGTTTAGGAACTAAACCCAAAAAATAGTTCCGTCAAGTTAACGTTATTAAAACAAAACATTGGCGATACGACGACTCGATGAGAATTCTATCGGTATCAGTTAGCTTTATTGCATGCACGAGAACTAAATCTAAAAAATAATTTCGTCATATTTAAAACAAATAAACAAATAAAACGTAATTAAAAAAACCTGATACAACAATTAATACATAATTAATACATAGATGGAAAAAAAACTGCTAGAATGATGACTTGAACTTGGGCTTATTATTATGTCAAGAATTAGGAAGCATTCCACCAACCATCAAACCAATTCAACAATTTGAATAAATCTTGAAAGTAATTACATATATTGTGTCATAGCCTTAAAAAACTTTGTGGCACCAAAGTTCTAAATTATACTAATTTATAATTACCAAAAATTTATATTAATAAAATATATAAAAGTATATTTAATTGCTTTGGGTTGAAGGAAAATTCATAGTTTTAAATTAAGGTTGGAAGCTAAAAACATATTTAGAGTTTGATGATGAAATGGTTTCACAAATAAATAAGATCTTGGCTTAATAGCTATCTGGGTTTAGTGAGACCCATGAGTCCATGACGTTATATTTTTTTAGACTTAACTACACAATTGATGCCTAACGTTTCATGAAAGCAACAACATTGGGTATTAACATTTAAAAGTTACTTGTTTAGGTATTCAACTTTCAATTTTGTAACAAAGTTGGGTACTAAGTTTAGCAGCCGTTTAAAACTTAACAGAATGAGAGTCATGTGAAAGAAGATAAGAGAAATCATGTCATTACACCTTTAACCCATACTATCGTATCAACTGCTTCTTCACTCCATGTTTGTAATACAAATAATACACAAAGTCACGATTATGGCAAACGGAGAGCAATGGGTGCGTGGGCAATCCGGACGTAGTTTCAAAACTTTGAATTCGACATGGCTTTGGTACTTAATTTTGGTAATGATATGCTATTTAGACCCTTTGTTCTTGATAATGAGATGAAACTGAAAACCATAATTTTTTTATTTTTTGGTTCAGGCCTTCATCAAGATCTTTTTCCATCAAAATTCACCATGATAGAGAATTTTCTATCAGCAACTACCACAAAGTTTGTGAAAGGGGCAATGTCAATTGTGTGGATTTGTTGGACATAGAAAGGTTCTGTATTTTTTTACTTCAATGACATAATCAAAAAGTTTGGTTATCTAATGAAAAGAATCATGAATGTAACAAAAGTCACTAGTAAGTGTTATGGTGCACTAACTTTTTTAATATGTCATCGAAGTAAAAAATATATAGAACCTATCTACGTCCAACAAATCCACATAAATTGATCTTGCCCCTTTCATAAACTTTGTGGTAGTTGCTGATGGAAAATTCTCCACCATGGTGAAGTTTGATAGAAAAAAGCTCTGGATGAAGACGTGAACCAAAAAATAAAAAAAAATGTGGTTTTCAATTTCATCTCATTATCGAGAACAGAGGGTCTAAAGAGCACATCATTACCAAAATTACACACCGTAAGCCATGTCGAATTCAAAGTTTTGAAACTCTATCCTGATTGCCCACACGCCAATTGTTCATCGTTTGCCCTAATCGTGACTTTGTGTCTTCTCTGTATTACAAACATGGAGTGAAGAATAAGCAGTTGCTACGTTAGTATGGGTTAAAGGTGTAATGACAAGATTTCACTTAGTTTTTTCATATGGCTCCCATCCTACTAAGTTTTTAACGGATGTTAGACTTAGTACCTAACTTTGTTATAAAATTAAAATTTGAGTACCTAAACAAGTGACTTTTAAATGTTAATACTCAATGTTGTTAATTTCAAGAAACGTTAGGCACCAATTGTTTAGTTTATTCTTTTTTTACTATAAAATTGTATCTTAATTATAAATAATATCTTTTAAAAAACAGATATTAATATTAAATTTTCGTATATTATAATTTATAGGATTTTTATATCAAATATTTGGTTAGATTATTTATTAATTTAATGAGAATATGAGATGTTATAATTCGTTTAAGGGCTATCTGGGTTTGGTGGGACCCATACCCGTGAATTCAGGTTAAATGCATGAAAAACCTTCATTTACAAATAAAGCAATCTGGTGGCTTTAGAGAGCGTAGGAAGCAACCCGAAAACTTTTAAAGGTTTCATTTATATATGTTAAGAGCATCCTCAGCATGTCCTTGAAAAAACCATGAGAGAAATCTTTAAGATTTTTTAGAGGATTGTAAATGGAGGGGAGAGAAAATTTAAAAGAAATGAGTAAATTTGGAGGAACACTGTCCATCCACTATTTATTTTTTAATATATTCGAAAGTGGCTGTGAGTGAATGAGAGAGAAAAGATAATGATAAAGATGTAAAAAATATTATTTAATTGTATATGAGAGTGAAAATATAGTGTTTTTAGTGTAAATATAGAGATAAAGATATAGAAACTGTCGGAAATGATATGAGATAAGATAAGATTATTGGATTTTTTAATACGTTATGCACTTTATGAAAATGCACCTGATTATGTATTAAGATTATGTGGTCCATCATCTCACGGACAATTTGAAATCTGAAAATATAGTGTTTCATGGGGAAAATTTTGTGATTTAGAACTTTACATTTTTTAAATCTTGAATAAAAAATAAATTATTAGACTAGGAAATGAAATTTATAATTAATAAATTTCTAACCAACACTTTATATATATATATATATATATATATATATATATGGGAGGGATATTTTGATAACCTTGTTAAGTTGTAAGAACTTAAGAACTTGATTCTGGACCACACATTTAATTAAATGGATTGGAATACGTGGTTGAGATTAAATCTGACAAAAAGTCAAAGTAGAAGAGAGAATAACTATATACAGTGATTACACAACTTTAAACGTTCGTTACACATATGTAATAAGTCGACTCGATGCGTAAAAAATTCTGTAATTTTTTTACGTGTATGTAACTTACATATTTTACGCATGTGTAAACAAAATTCGAAAAAAAAAAATCGTTACACTGAGTTCTTTCGAGTTCTTAAAACTCAAAAAGGTTCTCATTTGAAACCTCCTATATATATAAATATATATAGGGGAGGGATATTTTGAGAACCATGGTGAGTTTTAAGAACTTAAGAACTCAATTCTAGGTCACACATTTAATTAATTAGATTGAAATATGTGGTTGAGATTAAATCTGGCAAAAAAGTCAAAGTAGAAGAGAGAATAAAGATGTAAGTGGTTACACTAACTTTTACGTCCGTTACACATGTGTAAAATGTCGACTCGGTGCGTAAAAAATTCTGTAACTTTTTAACGTGTATGTAACCTACACATATTACGCATGTGTAAAAAAAATTTCGAAAAAAAATTGTTACACTGAGTTATTTCGAGTTCTTAAAACTCAAAAGGGTTCTCATTTGAAATCTCACACACACACACACATATATATATATATATATATAATATATATATATATATATATATATAGGGATATGTTATTATAAAAAGACAATGTTTCCTAAGAATGGTAAGAATAATTATAGGCCATTAGATTAGGGGATCCAAGGGTTGAGATTTAAAATTACCAAAAAGCGACATAGTTTACTAGAATTACTCTTTCACCATTATAACCGACATAGTTTCCTAGAATTATTCTTTTACCATAGGTTTTAATGCCAAATGTCAAAAATATATTGATTCTTACTATTTCTAGGAAACTTTTTATTCTTATTTGAACCCTTTTCTATATATATGTATATATATAGAGAGAGAGAGAGAGCTAGGCTAAAATAAAAACCCATTTGAGTTGTGAAAACTCTAGAAACTCATTTTCAACCACATGTTATTAATTAAAGTTTGAATCTTGTGGTTTACAATTAAAGTTAATAAAAAATATAAACATAAATATAACTTTTTCCCTCTCTTGAAAAAATATATAAAAGTTAGATAAAAAATTGTTAAAAAATACCAAAACAATTTTTTTTTAATTTTTTGATGTTTTGTATTAAATGTAACAACATATATTACATGTGCAAAAAAAAAAAAACGATGTTACATAGGGTTTTCACGGGTTTTCACAACTCAAATATGTTTTCAATTATGTTCGTTTATCTATGCTTGTTTGTTTTCATTTACATTTGTTATCTATGTTCATTTATATTCGTTTATCTTTGTTCAGTTATGTTCATTTAGATTATAAACAAATGAACATAAATGAACACAAATGTTCATTTTTTTAAATAAACGAAAATGAATATAAATATTTTTTCGATTAAGTGTTCGTATTCATTTAAAGTTAAATGAGCGAACAAGAGCATACCCTTGTTTATGTTTGTTTGATTTGTTTACAGACTTTTATTATTCACATTGATGAATACGATGGTCTCAATTTCTAGGCTCTATTGATTTTTATTTATGTTCGCTTATGTTCGTGAACCGTTCGTGAACACATTCATTTCCTTAATGAACGAACACGAACGTAAAATCTCGTTCGGTAATTGTTCGTGAACCGTTCGTGAACACATTATTTCCTTAACGAATGAACATGAACAAGGCCTTATTCGTGTTCGTTCGGTTCGTTTACAGCCCTACCTGCAGCGTCAACAAGTAATTACATTTTTGTTATTTGAGTTTCGTGTTTTGTACAAACATGACCTAAACAAGCATGCCACTTATATAATTATTAATATATATATATATATTTAATTAGCTAAAAAATTAATTAATATATATAATGTTATGAAAAAATAAGTAAATAATATATATTGTGTTATATATAAAATTATAATTAGAAAAATATAAATACTTAATTCTAAATATATATAAATTAGTTAATAAATAGTAAACGAGCCCGAGCCAAGCTCGAGCTTAAAAAATCACACATGAGTCTAGCTCAAGCTTTAGAAATAAAGCTCAAAACGAGCTGAGGTTGAGCTTGAGCTCTGTGTAAGTTAAACGAGCGAGCTCGAGCTCTGTGTAATTCTGTTTTATTCAGTTTTATAATTTTATTTTAATACTGTTATGATTTAAATTCTTAATGATTATGATTACATAGCTGATTACATGAATTTTTAGGTTCTAACCATATTTTGTTAGTATTATGATTTATGCTTAATGATTCTTACAGCTGATTATATGATTAAATCATTTTTTTTATATTTCAAAAACGAGATAAAAACTATTTATTTAAATTTGGTATTTTAATTTTCTTTTGATTCATCTAAAATTAGATAGATTTTTTTCCAAAGTTGTGTGTTAGTATTATGATTTATTCACCATTCAAACTCAACCGACTTTGACCCAAACAGGCCAGGCCGGGTCAAGTTTTGGTTGATCAGAAATACTTTGTCATAATGTCTTTACATTGTATTACTATTTAATGCGTTAAATTGATCAAGATACTAACATAATACTATCGCATTATTTATGCAAATTTGCAAGATATTTAGGAGGTTGGGTGTGCTCGGCCCGGGCCCCTACCCAGCACAGACTTTGACCTGAACCCGTTACTTTGGAAAGATAATGCAGTTGGATAAATACAACTTAACATTCAGTCTTTAAAAAGGAACATTAAAGACTATTTGATATGAGATTCTGATGTACGGGCCCGGGACAAAATTCCAAGTTTTGATTGTTATTTTGTTAGTGTTATGATTTAAATGCTTAATGATTATGATGACACGGCTGATTACATGAATTTTTAGGTTTTAACCTTATTTTGTTAGTATTATGATTTATGCTTAATGATTCTCACAGCTGCTTACACGATTATATTATTACTGTTTTAGGTTTTAACCATGATTTTGTTAGTATAACAGAAAGGCTTCGGTATTTTTATTTACAAACTTTACTCCTTTTTTTTATAAATAAATTCATATTTTATATTTAATTGATATTTTCTAATTTGTGGACAAATTCGAATACCGTTGTTCAAAGAGTTACTAAGCGAACATTTGGTTGGTAATTTGTATAACAATTTTGAATGATGTGAAACGGTATGTTTTGCGATGACCATAAACAAAAGCCAAGGTCAATCATTATCTAGGGTTGGTTTGTACTTGAAAGAACCCGTGTCCTCACATGGACAGCTATACGTTGCTTTGTCAAGAGTTACAAGCAAGTTTGGGCTTAAGATTCTGATTCTTGATAAAAAAAAGGTAATCTGACCAATACAACCACAAATGTAGTGTACAAGGAAATTTTTTCTTATTTGTAGACTCATTGCGTAATGTTTTGCTTTGTAATTCCTGTAATTTTAATAAAAGTTGTATTAACACTATATGATAATTGTGTTATTGATTGTATTTTGTTTAACGTTTAAATATTGTAATTTTCATTAATTCCCTGTGTAATACACGGGTCTCAAACTAGTTTTTAATACAACCCTTCCCTATATATATAAGGTTAGGTTAGAATAAAAACCCACTTGAGTTGTGAAAACTCTAGAAACTCATTCTTAACCACGTTTTTAATTAAAGATTAAATCTTGTGCTCCACAATTAAAGTTAATAAAAAATATAAAAGTTTATTTACATTTTCTCTCTCCTGAAAACATATATAAAAATTACTAAAAAAATGTAAAAAAAATAGCAAAATATTTTTTTTATGTCTTCGATGTTTTGTATTAAATGTAACAACATATATTACATGTAACAAAAAAGAAAAAAAAAACAATGTTACATAGGGTTTTCACGAGTTTTCTCAACTCAAGAGGGTTTTCAAACTATACTATATATATATATATATATATATATATATATATATATTGTGGAGAGATCTTTTGAGAACCATGTTGAGTTTTAAGAACTTAAGAACTCCATTCTATGCCACACATTTAATTAAATTGATTGGAATATGTGGTTGAGATTAAATCTGATAAAAAAAGTCAAAGTATGAGAGAGAATAACTATGTATAGTGATTACCCAACTTTAAACGTCCGTTACACATATGTAATAAGTCGACTCAGTTCGTAAAAAATTCTGTAATTTTTTTACGTGTATGTAACCTACATATATTACGTATGTGTAAAAAAAATTCGAAAAAAAAATTGTTACACTAAGTTCTTTCGAATTCTTAAAACTCAAAGGGGTCCTCATTTGAAATCTCCCCTGTGTATGTATGTATGACAATTACTCCATGCATATGGGCTGGATAAGGCTGGGAAGTGGGAACCAATTCTGTGATGACGAGCTGGAATCTTGGGCCAAGCATTTCATTTAATGGTGGGCCACCAGATCTGTTGGAAAAGCACACGGAACTGGGTGGATAAATTTAAACTGGGCCAAGCATTGCTATCTATTGGACCATTGAAGCCTATGCACTTAATATGAAATACTGATTGGGCCAAGGGACGGCCCAACTGAGGTTGCGAGCATGGGCGATGGTCTGACTGAAAAGCCAGATGACTCCACTGGGCCTAATTCCCGTTAGGCTAACCTGGCCCAATCACCGACTGGTTCTATGGATGGGCATACTGGATCAGCGAGCCCAACTAGAACTCCGATTGTGAAGGTTTCTGTGGCTTGGGTTACTTCAAACCCTCTTCGCATTATTGGTCAACAAACTTCAAACCGAGGAGGTATGTGTCAAGTATTTCTTTCAACATGTCAAATAAAGAATGTAAAAGAAATACTTAATTTAATCCTTAGTTGATGGCATAAATGTGGGCTGGCATAAGTCTATTAATATGGAAGTGGGTGGCATTTTCTTCTTTAGATTTAAAACCGAGGAGGTATGTCTCAAGTATTAGAAAGGAACCCGGACTTGTGAATAATGTTCCTTTGGTTCTTCAGTTTTGGAAACTGAATCCCAAATATGTCCCAATTTAGGTGGCAAGTATGGGTTTATAGTTGTGTTTATGGAATGGTGGGTTGGCGATATCAGTCAAACTGTTAGTTGCTTGGGCCGCTTCCTAATGCTTGACAAAACTACAAATGAGAGATGCGGTAAAAAGGAAGATACTATGAATTATGCTCTGGTGTTAGTTGATGCCTCGACTATCAATGGATTACCAGATTGGATTAGTAAAATTCCCTCCACGAAAACGCCTCCCAGGTAATTATTTTAACTAATTCATCTCTGTTTTTTAATTAATTGTGTGTAGACTTTGAGAATAATGGCACATCATCGATACATAAGCATATTCTTAGGTGTCCAAATGCTCAGAGTACTTTGACAACAAGGAAGTTGTCCTGTAAAACATAGGATGTTGTCGGCCAAAATGGTCATAGTGGACTAAAGGTAATTATTCATATTTTGTTAATCATGTTCGACTGGCAATTTTTTTAACTACTATTTTTTCTACTCTTTTTAGATGTTTTTAAGAGAGCTGGTACTACTTTTTAGATGTTTTTAAGAGAGCTGGCAATTTTTTTGTTAATGTTGGATTTTTCAAGTTTGATGAAGGTTTTGGATTTTTGAAGTTTGATGAATGGTTATATTTGTTTTGGATGATTGTGTGGTTGTGTTTTGGAAAAATATTTGTGCTTCAAATGGGCCAAGATCATTTGCAGGTGTGTGCATGTGTGTTTTGGATAATTGTTTTTGAATATGTGGTCTATAAACTTGCTAATAACGTGTTTCCATTTCAAATGGGTCATTCACAAACCAGTTCTCATGTGAACTCGTTTACAACCGTTTCAAAACCCGCTTTAAACCGGACCGGCCCGTATATAAACGGTCTGGTTCCAAGTTTGAAGATCCCTTCTAAACGGTTTCGTTTCCGATCCGGGTCATACCCATTGCACACCCCTAACTGTGTATCTTGTAGTTTTGTTCAATGTACCCAAATAAAAATGTTAATTTGGTACTATTTATGTATAAATTTATAAGTTTAAGGATTGAAATGTAAAGTAGTGAAGATAGAGGGAGTTAGTTGTTATAATACACAAACTACTTTTACGTTTTTAATAGTTTTTAAGTTAAAATTTATGAACTTAAAGGACAAAACATAAAAAAGTTTTAGAGTGTGAGGTTAAATATAAAATTACTTAACCTTTCCGAACCCTAAAATAATAAAACGCACCACCGGCCGCTCTTTCATATTCCTTTTTCCGACCACTCTCTTTTTCTTCCTCTTTCCAGCACAAATTGAACCACCGCGCACGTTTAGGTACAATTGTTACTCCATCTAACCCTAAAAATGGGCCAATTTTGATTGACTAGAGTCGCGTACCAAAGCGATTTGGAACACCGAATTCGTTCGTTTGGGCAAGGCATACAGAAGCGGTTTGGATCGAAGGCGAATTCTGATTGGGTACATTGCGTTCTAATTCGAAATTCGTAGGTGTCTGAGCGAATTTGGTAACTATAGCATTACCTGGGTGACACATGTGATGATGGTTAGTGAAGACGTCCCATCTTTAGTTATTTAGGAGAACAATGTTTTTCATCATTAGAAAAATTAATTATGATATCATATGATGCCAAAGGTAGAATATGCGCCACGAGGTTGAAAGAAAAAATAAGGCATGTACTCATCGTGATAAGCTCGTAATAGCACCTAGGAGTTGATGGCGTAAGCAGGAAGTTGAATTATACTTAGGGATGCTCAAAGTCGGATATTCTAACATTTCGGATGGTGAATTTCACTATCAAAATCTGTATCCGAAACTTCAGATATCTGAACTTTGGATATTCCAAATTTCGGATTTGGATTTGAATCGAATTTTGAAAAAAATTATAAAAGAATTAAAAAAACTACTTTTAAAAATATTTCGAACATCCGAAATATAAAAAAAAACTATT